>NC_088887.1:69532099-69832099 GCF_037157495.1 Lathamus discolor | reverse complement strand
TGTTTTATATGCTGTCTTTTTTCATTATTTGTTGGTGAAAGTATCAACTCTAAACATTTTTGACACATGAAGTCAACGCAGAAACTCAGCCTTCTGGTTCTCAAATGCATTAGAAAAAATATTTATTTTGTGTATTTTAATCTATTTCCTGGAAACTTCCCAGAAATTAGGGAAATGAGATGCAGTGGGGTATTGTAGCAGAATGCTGCAGAATGTGCAATAAAAAGTAATCCTGTTTGACTGGAGAAACTGATTCTTGACCTGAGAGATCTTTTCTATTTCTAACACCTATGAATCTCTGATACTCAAACATACTGCAGTTAAGCTATTTCAGCATGGTATTAATCGGTCTTTTGTCCTCTGTGTTTGCATGCATGTGTGTACGTGTGCTGTTTTATATAAAATGAAACATCCCTTGCTTCAATGGTTTTACCCAAAACTATATAATGTTTAACATTCTTCTATTCTATTATATACTATTGTTTAGTATTCCAAATCGTAGTGATCTTAATATTTCAAGTTTTGATATTTCATTCTTTTTTATCCTATCCCTGAATCATATTTGCTTATGTATGCTATACATGGGTGCCTAAACATGAGGAAAGATAAAATACAAAAGCCTAAAAAAATAATAATTGCTCTATTTTGAAGTATTACATCAGCCTTGAAAAAAAATAATGATTCATTCAGTGATGGCCATAGCATATAAAAGCAAATGTTAAATATTCCTCTGTCATTAAAATTGACACTGTGGTAAACAAAAGAATTTTCTTTTTATTCATTTATTTATATTTGGCTACATGGTAAATGGAATGTCTGCTTAAAAACAAAGAACCCTTCAATAGTGTTTACTTTTTCCCCCTCATTTATCTAACATACTATCAACAAGAATCGGCTTTCCTTTTGCAAAAATATCCTTACTGCTTATCATCTAGATGATATGTGAGAAAAAACTGCGTCTGTGGGCAAACTCTTATCTGAGGCATGTAGAAGCACATGAAATATCGAAATAGAAATGCATCAATATTAATGTCAGTGAGGAGAAAGAAAGCAGGACCTGCCACTTTGATTAAAAGATCACCTGACAGAGCTCCTTCCTGTGCATGGAAAACAAATATTTAAGTCTCTCAACCAGGCAGAGTTGCTATTTTCTTAAGTCATAATTATTAATTGCTACGTAATCTTTGTTGTACTTCACTTAAGTTACCCTATAGCACATAAGTCTGAAGGCCAGACTTCATTGTATTTGCTTTGTGTCAAGTGTATTAGACCTGTTTATTCTCAGATGGAAGATTAGCTTTCTACAACTGTTTATGCCTTTCCTTCATATTATGTGAGTGATTTTGGGTAATGGACTTTCCAGAACTAGCAAGATCATTTTCTTTATGTCTTTCTTCTTGTTTTGTGAAATAGCCTGGTGTATGCAAATGATAGATTTTTCCTGTCAGAGCAACTCAGGAACTCTTACGTGTACTTAAAACCCACGCTTTATCACTATATTTAAGCTGTTATTCATTTCATATCTAATACACTTTTCCAACTACTCCACTCTGAATGTTAGTCAATAGCATCACAAATGGGTAAGTACCAGTGAAATGGCACCATCAGACACTCATATTCTAGTCCAGCGCCACTGGGACTCCAGGCAAAACACAGTCCAAGTGTCTTTGTACCCAGCTGTTACACAGCAGTGAATATTGTATCCATCCCACCATTTAGTTCAGTTCAACATAGTCCTGTGTTGCCAATGAAAGTGTCCTGAAAATCTAACAAACTATTTTGTTCTCATTGCAATTTTTCAATTTTATTTCCCACTGTACCCCTGCCCAAAATCACTGCAATAAGGAATACAGAAGGTTAAAAGCCACTGGCAGCTGAGGGTTTCAAATGTGGGGCCAGCATTGGTTACTAACTGACCATGCCATTGGGATCTTTGCTTATTTAAGTATGTTCAGTTTCTGGTAAGGAGAGGAACAGACCATACATGGTTTAGCTGTCTCCTTCAGCAGTCATCCTCTTCTGATGTGTAGCTTTTAGAAGGGACATAAAATCAGTTTTTTACTCTCCCTCTTCAAAATATAAGCAGATTGAAGTCAGACCCTGTGACATTTGGGTATCCCACACTGAGTACCCTAACAGTGTTTTTGTTGCCTTGCACTTAATAAAACTCTGCAGTAAAAAATGTCCTTCAGAACATGCAGATAATTGCCATAAGTATTACATAGCTATTATTAAAGGTTTCTGGGTAAGTTAGTGTTGAAATTGTGCTTCACAGAACACTTTTTTTGATATATGATTTTATGGAATGCTGTTTGCCTCCTTTGACTTTCACTGCCCCATCAGATTGCTTCCTCACCCATAATTTCTGAAATCTGCTTGGCAGCAGATATTGGCTTGGGGAAAATGCATGTTGCTTTTTGTGTCCTTTCAGGCTATTAATCATTAGCAACCTTGTATTCAGTTAGTTCATTAAATATGTATGCCTTTTGGTAATCTGATGCCTAATATATATCATAAACATTGCACACTAACAGCAATTATATTCTCTCTAATGGCTTTTGTAATTGTACTACCATGTTGAAGAAGCCTGTGAAGTCTAAAATTCTGAAAATATAAAAAAAAACCCCAGATTCTGCCAAGTGGTAGCATAGTAATAAACACATAGAGAAAGGTATTAGTTTGGAGCATGAGAGGATAAACTATCCTATTTTTTTAATATTCTTGGTGGAGGTCTTGACAGATTTTCTACTTTCTGCAAATAAACTACATGAGTGCCTTTATACTATATATCATAAGCTGGTAAGCCTGAAATAATAGGGGTAATACTATCCTTACTAACTAAAAAACTATAAACCCCAAACCAACTATAGACATTTATTCCTCTGTACTTGAATGAATTTTCAAATAAGATGATGAGCTGTGAGCAAATATTTGACATGATTTAGAACTGATTTAGAAAACTTAGCTGGCAGCAGCAAGTTGTGTCATTTAGGTGCATAACACAGCTTTGCTGATTGCAACCTAATTGAAAAACATTTATTAATTAAAAATGGGGTTAGGAGACTATTCTTTCTTCAGTTACAAAGGTTTTAAATATAGTTACTTATTACATTCAGAGATATCACCTGCATAATGCAAAGGCCATGAAATTTGAGGACAGCTGACTCCTACACTACAGGTAGTGAGGGATCACTCTATCTGAGATTCCGAAAGATATTCTTTCACCTAATATCTTACGTTTCTGTGGTGCAAGAAAATCTTTTATGTTCTTTCTAGACCATATTAATAAAAAGCTGGTCTCCACACAACAAAGGAGCACAGAGGAAGGATAGGGAGCCAAAATAGTACCCTGCATTGTCTAATCCCACACTCACCACAGGAGAGTCATCAGTCCATTAAAGGCTCCTGTATGCACACAATAAAGCCACCAGCCTAGCCAAAACTCCCCCACACATGGAAGAATAAAGAGGCATGACAGCAAATGAAGAAACCCAGTATTCCAGCCAGAGAAACAAGGCCCAAACCTCTTCCCTCCTGGGGCTGTCTCAGCAGGAGACAGTGCTCTGGGGAGAGAGTGTTGAAGGATACTGGAAGGATCTGCACTATATATACATTTATACTTCTATTAACAAACACTGATCAGTCAGAGAGAGTAACAGGATGAGGCCATTTGTGCTGTGTGTTTCTGCCTGTGTTAATCTGTCTGTGTATTTCTGTCTGTGTTCATCTGTATGGCTGGTTGTATATATAGTATATGTGTGCACTGCATAAGTATATTTGTGGTGTGCCTATCAGGAATACCTTCTCAGCCTTACTTCTGGTTGGACCTGGGGACATGAAGCTGCTGCAGCCTTGCCTCCCAGGATGTTGAATTCAGCAATCCCCTAACAGATTTGAGCCTTCAAACTTTTTCAGATTTTAGTTTTCTTAGAAGAACATGCAATTTACAGGAAGGGGTTCTTCCTTCAGCTTGCAAACCGTCATCAGCTCCACATCCCAACAAATTGCTATTATTTAATTGAACAAACCGTGAATCCTGATCAATATATTTTATATTATTTGGAAATGCAAATTAATTGTTTTACAATATATGTGAATGTTTATATCAGCATTTGCTAAGACTTATTCTTGTCCATCAAAAATGATTTAGTACAGTTCGGCATGGTATAGAAAAGGGCAACCTAAATAAGGGAACAGAACAGCTATTTTTTAAGGAGAATTTGAAAAGGCTAGGACTCTAATTTTAAAACAAGTATGCTCAGAAGGTATATTAGTAAGATTTAGAAAAAAAATTAAGAAGGTGGATAAGAAGAACACAGAACTGTTTTTTACCAAATCCCACAGTACTGAACATAGGGAAGTCTCACTGAAGCTGGTAGAAGATAGACAGATATTAAAAATACTTAAAATACTAAGCAGTACAATTCTGGAATTTCTTGCTGTAGTAGTTTATGAGTGAAGATTATATCAGCAGGTTTTAAAGTGGATTGCACGAATTAATAGATAGCAAATCCATAGACAGATATTAAAGTGAATACATAGGCATGTCCACTATAACATGCTTAATTTAATGACTGTGGATAGTAGAGTTCACAAGGGAAATACATACTGTAGTAGCCAGACTTGTATGCTGCTTTGAAATGGTAGAGCCCACTGACATTACTTGAAACAGGACTAAGTGAATGGTTATTCCTACTCCAAGAACATTTCCTACATTCTTATTTTTATGTATTTCCATAAGGTACAAGAGTCCACTTTCTTAAGTGCTACACAGGTGTATTTCAGAAACTTGTGACTGAATGTCCTCATTCTGCAATTTTCCACATAAAGATGTACTTTAGCACACACAGTTTATCTAATTTCCACTGTTACACCAGTGTCATAAAAATGATAATTTTCATGGTTTGAGACTGTTAAAAGTTGCAGAATATCACTATAGTTAGTTAAATAATATAGTTAAATAAATAAGTTAAATAAATAAGTTCCAAAAAAGAATTATAGTGACAGCTAATCAACTTAGCATTAGCAGCATGAATAAAATATCAGAACAGGAAATATTGCTTAGAACCACAATCTTAAAATATAATATTAAAAGCTTTGCAAGCATTTGCTAGGAAGTAGCCAGGTACAGTCAATAGACAATGTATTTTTAGAAGATTCTTTACAATCAGTCAGTAGAGCCTTTTGGTTCAGTTTCACTATTTAGAGAAAACTCTGTTGTTAGATCAAATGGCTTGAGAGAATGTTTTTTTTCTTGGAGAAGACAATAAAACATTTTACAGTTCACTATATCTATTGCAGAGCACATGCCCTTCAGAAAAGTAAGAATTTATAGTAAATATAATAATGTTAATGGATAAATTAGAAAGATTGCTCTTCCTTGACCCTAGACAAAATACTTACTTTGTTTAGAGAGGAAGATCTCCATCAAATTATAATACTTATTAATTTGCAAGAACTTTGGTGGGGGGGAAGGAAGCAGGGAAAAAAAACTCTTTTACTTCATAGTTTTGCTTTGCTCATCACAGATTTATTAGCTGAAAAGCGGATTGAGTAAAATGTTCAGATAGCTAGTAATAGGTAAGTTGTTTTCAATTCAGGTATGAAGAAAAAGAATAAAGGTATCTGCTGTCAACCCATAAAAATAACACTGAAAATACAACTTGTGATATTACATATCTGATGATTCAGTGCCTATGACTCCTTTTTTGTCTGAAGATCACCTTCATGCTGCTCATTTCTCTACAGAGTTCTCATTTAAAACAAATGACAGCCAATGAGATCATTTTAAAATAAATATATCACTAATTTCTCTAAACATTATAAATTTAGAAAAAAGTTGTATGCTGTGAGACATTGGCGTGCAAGGTATAATTGTCTTAGCTTTCAGCATAGGTGACCCTTTTAGTAGCTGCAGTGAGGTGTTTCTAGTGTTACTGATTGAATATTTAAAGCAAAATCTGTGGTGTGAAAGTGTCTTCTGATATGGAATGCCTCTTCTTGGATGTAAGGCAAGTTTTGAAACTGTAAGGGGTATTTTTAATCAGTGCTGATTGCCAGTTGTTCCCAATATTCAGAGACTCTAAAATTAAACACATAGATATTTAAGTTGAATACTCTAGAAATTCTTTCCTAACCTGAGATGAGTCTGGAAAACTTGGGCATCAACTACCTGCCGTGTGGGCAGAATCTAAATTAAATATTTAAATCTATTATCTGGGTCTGCAGGTGCAAAAATGATGTGTAAAATCAGTTGCTGTTCCCAAAATCACCCTCAGAAAAATAGATGCCCAGTTTAAATAATCAAAACTAATAACTGTTACATCTGTAACTTCTGTGATTCCATGATTGCCATGAAGATATTCTGAATGCATCTATTTCTATGCAAATTCAGCGTGAATATGTCTGTTTATATGCAAATAAAACAGAGGATGAAAATGGAAATTTTTTTAAGTTGATTCACTTTTTAAACATAATCACTAAAAAACACTGTAATATCTTTGGTCTTTTGATGTAATTACTATAATTTATTTGAAGATTTCCATCCATCTTCTATTGGGTAAATGGTACACTTTAATAAAATCTGTTAACATAAAATTAAGGACAGCATCAGAAATTTGCCAGCAAAATTCTTTGCAAAAAACATTCAAAGTTGTGAAAAATATGGGGATATGAACTTCAGAGTTATAGGCAAAATTAAAAAGCAAGGAAATGTATACTTAAGTTTCCCAAATTACCTTAAACCTCTCTCCTAAGACATCCCACTCATATTCCTCTTTTTTCCTGTCTTCAACTTACCTTCAAGTAATGTTCCTTTAAAGTCAGTTCTAGCAATGTGACAGTGTTAACCCCATGTTAAGTACTTAGTTGGACTGGAGAACAGTTCTTTTATAGAGGAATGTTTTAGCCTGCTAGAGCAGGATGATGCTGAAAAACAGAATGAAACTAAAAGGGATCCTTTTCACTTCATTCGTCTAAAAGGAAGCCTTCTAAGCCTAGACACGTTCTATACCAAATCAATCACCTCAAGATATTAAATCATCCTACAATTCTTAAAGGAGTTGTAGCTGAATCAGTAAATTTCTGATCAAAGAGGCTTCAGGTCAAACCAGGGCCTTGTTCACTCAGATTCTGTATATAACCAAAGATGCAGTGTTCGGTAACATTCACTGTGAAAAATGTTTTTGTGGTATCAGACTGGAGTATCCTTGTGTCTGTTGCCTTTCCTCCAAGCAAAATGCACCTCCAAGAGCACCTGGCTTCATCTACACTGTCCAATTAGGTAGCTGAAGAGATCAGAAAGCTGTCTGCTTCCCCTGCCCTACTACAGGTGAACAAACTCAGCTTCCTCAGTCTCTACTCATACGTCATGTACTCCAGACTCCACTCGTCAACTTAGTGGCCTTTCACTGGACTTCAGTATGCCCATGGCTTCGTTGTACTTCAGAGCTCCAAAACAGACACAGCACTCCAGATGTGGTCTCACAGGTGCTGAACAGGAGGAATGAACCAGCTCCCTCAACCTGTGGGCAACACATGCTGAAAGCTGTGTGAACAGTTTTCAATGCTTCATGGTGAACTGCTGCTTTATGTTCACCTTGTCCATGAGGACCACAAAGTCTCTTTTATAGAAGTGCTGTTTAGTCAGCCTGGGGGTGTCATTCCCATGTGCAGGACTTTGCATTTTCTTTGGCTGAGCTTCATGAGATTCCATCAGCTCATTTCTCGATCCTGCTGTCCTCAAAACTGCAACTCCATTTCTTCCAAGACCATCATCTATATTCTTGATTAGGAACTTAAATATAATTGGGCTCAGTATAAAACCCTGAACGATGTTCTTAATGTCTACTGGAGAATGGGGACCACTGCACTGATGGCCACAACATGGAACCTGTCACTTCAAATAGCTTTACAGTCCATTTATGCAGTTCATTTCTCCCTATGAAAGTATGCTTTGAACTTCAGTCTCACTTCTTTGAAAATTGTTTTAATTGCTGATACACAACAAAATCTCAGATAAAACATGTCTTTGGATAAATTTAATAATATATATATTTAAAACAGTTATCATAATCTTCTCCTAGGTCACTGGCCTATCCCTGAAGCAGACGCATGGCCTCTTTTGACATACAACCCATTATCTGTGTGAACCAGTACCCTGCTTTCTGAAGTCAGATCACTCATAAAGGATATGCACAAGATCTAGCCTGGTGGTATTTTAATTGTCTGTCATATGTTCAGGCAAAAAGAACATGCTGTGTGAAGATTTTTGTATTCTATTGTCTTAACAATGCTAACAACAGCACCAATTGATCTCTTTCCTACAAACTGAACAATCTCCAGCTTAAAGTTGAAACAGAAACTTCATTGCTTTGACTATAAAATTGTGATGTACTAAAATTTTGATGAAAATAGATACACTTTTTGAATGAAAGAAAAAAAAAAAGCTAAAAAAAAAAACAAGCAGCATAACACAGCTCCGTTTTAAACAGAAAGTCATGAATGGGGATTCCAGCCTCAAACAGATTCCTTATTAGCTGAGAATTCTGACTTCTCCAATAACTTATTCACAAACTACTATTTCCCTAAGGCTGGAAAAATACACATCACATTGAAAGTCATCCATATAGTGTATATTGAAAGTACAAGTAAAAATTAAGTACAGTGCTGCTATAACACACAAAGTAAATAAAATGCTTATTTTAAATACTCTAATGATTATCATAAAACTGAGAAACATAGAAATTGCCTCTTTCTTCTAATATTCCACATTTTTTAATGCATTGTCTCAACGTTATATTGATATAAAGATATTTGAAAATGGTGACTGTAATTTACATTTTTGATCTGTTTAAAGAGCTGCTGGCTTCAGCAGAACATTAATGCAAATCTAATGTACCTGCTGGTATGATTAGCTGAATCAAATGATGGCATTTAAGTAACACCTAAATAATCTTAATTAGGATCTTCAGCTCATCTTAGCACTTGGAACTCTACAGATGGATAGTCTTAATTATCAGCCTTTTGATTAGGATAACAGCTCTAATCAAGATGATGTGGTTCTGATAGACAGCGTATCAGTAAATTAATGACTGTTGTTAAGAGGAAAACATAAGTGAAAAACAAGAGCTGTCTGCTATCTGGAACATGGCAAAAGAATAAAGTCTACAGTACGTGAGGAAATTAATGTTTTGTGGGAAGAACATAAGTATTCACATTTGGTATGTGTGGAATTGAGCCAATAATAACGCCTACCCCCAGTTTTCCCCGTTCTACTCCCCCACACAAAGTATGGCTATGAGTTCTCTCTTGCATAGTCACAAATCATGAGTAATGCAAATTAGTTTATAAACATTCCTTTTTGACACCTTATGATTTTATGAAAGTCCGATGGATGTAGAGCATTTGAAGCAATGCCAGTGAAAAGGTTCCATATGTAGGTAAAAGTAACAAATGGGTTGTTAGTGGTGCTGTTCATTTGAAATGGAGGCTATAAATTTAAAAGTATTGCTACATCACATGAAACACAAAACCATATTTGAAAATGCAACACTTTTTTGCAGCCAAGCTACATGCTGTAACTTCCGCTTCTGAGATGTTTCATCATTCACTAGTGGAAAATGAGCGTAAATGTCAGACTAATTAGGATACCATGGCTGAATATGGCAAAGTGTTTGTTATCCAATATCCAGATATTGAAATTATGGATTGTTTAAAAAAAACCCAAACCATTTAATTAATCCTACTGAAGACAAACTTATATTTTATTAATATAAAATATGAATCAGTATCTTATCAGTATCAGTTTTAGAAGTTATTTCATATAAAGGATGAAGGCCATTGAAATGCCAGCTCTTTTTTGCCTACTGAATCATTTCTCAGTTCATGATGAGACCTATGGGTGAAAAAAAATTTTTCAACTTTAAATGAGTATCTTGAGCTTACTTTCTGATGCGCTCCAATTACTCTACTAAAATAAACAAAAATTTATTACTGTAGTTGGCAAAAGCAAAAAACAAAACCACACAAGAAACACCCCAATTAAAAAAAAAAACCCACAACTTAACTTGAAGAGAAAGATCATAATGAAGGTGAAAGGTACTATCTAGAGGTGAAAGCAAAATATGTTTTGAACAAGCATATAGGCAGAAGAAAAGTAACTGATTCCATAAAAAAATAAGCACTGAAACACTAGATACACTTGGTTATCAATGCATTCTTTGAATATTCAAAGGAATTTCACTTAAGGGTTTGCACTTTTGTGTTTTATTTCCAGGGAACACTGCAAACCCACGCAACCTCTATAAACACTTAGCATGGAAACCAAATGCTATGAAGTGACCTATCTTTTATAATCAAACTCATCCTCCATGCCTGGATGATGAACAAGCTTATCTGCTGATGAATGTCTATAAGGTAAAATGACCTGAGAAATGCTAGGTTTGGACAGGTGAAGAGAGAAGCTTTCAGGCACAAGTAGCAGTCATAAATGCTTTTGAAAGAAAAAACACTGGCATCAGATGGCACTCGTCCTAAAGCGAATAATTGGAGGAAATATTAATGAAGACTCAGCATTTTCCTAATCATATAACCTGATAGCCAGTCAGGTCACTCATTGGATGGCATCCCCTTGAAAATGGAGAAGAGCAGAGAGACTAACATAAGAATGCTCACAGAGACCATCAAGTGAGTGTTACCCAGTGATGCTCAACTTGGAGAGGCTGAGGTTCTCAATGACTACTTTGCATCAGTCTTCACCAGCAAGTGTTCTGCTCATGCTGACCATGCCTTGGAAAGCAGATGCAGGGACTGTGAGAATGAAGACCTTACGCCCACTGTAGGAGAGGATCAGGTCTGAGATCATCTTAGGAACTTGAACATGCACAAGCCCACAGGACCTGATGAAATGCACCCGCAGGTCCTGAAGGAGCTGGAGAAGGAAGTGCTAGGCCACTGTCCATCATATTTGAAAATTCATGGCAGTCAGATGAAGTTCCCGACAACTGGAAAAAGGGAAACATAACCCCCGTTTTTAGGAAAGGGAAAATGGATGACCCAGGGAACTAGAGATCACTCAGTCTCACCTATGTGCCTGGCAAAATCTTGGAGCAGATTCTCCTGGAAGGCATGCTAAGGAACAAGAAAAAACAATGAAGTGGTTGGTGACAGCCAGCATGAATTCACTAAGGGCAAATCCTGTCTGACCAATCTGATGGTCTTTTATGATGGGGCAACAGAACTGATGGATAAGGACAAAGCAGTTGATGTCACCTACCTGGACTTGTGCAAAGCATTTGATGCTGTTCCGCATGACACCCTTGTCTCTAAAAGGAAGAGACATCAATTTGATGGATGGACCACTTGTTGGATAAAGAATTGGCTGGATGGCTGCATGCAAAGAGCTGGGGTCAATGGAGGTCAACAGCTCAGTGTCCAACTGGAAACCAGTAATGAGTGGTGACCCTCAGGGGTCAGTGTTGGGACCGGTCCAGTTCACGGCTTTGTCAGAGGCATGGACAGTGGAACTGAGTGTGCCCTCAGCAAGCTCGCTGATGACACCAAGCTGTGTGGTTTGGTAGATAAGCTGGAGGAAAGGAATGCCATCCAGAGGGACCTTGACACACCTGTGGCCAATGCCAGCCTCATGAAATTCAACCAAGCAAAGTGCAAGGTCCTACACCTGGGTCGGAGCAATCCCAGGCACAGCTACAGGTTGGGCAGAGAAGAGATTCGGAGCAGCCCTGTGGAGAAGGACTTAGGGGTGCTGGTCAATGAAAAACTGAACATGAACCAGCTTCAATGTGTGCTCACATCCCAGAAAGCCAACCGTACCTTGGGCTGCATCAAAACCAGTGGGACTAGCAGGTTGAAGGAGGTGATCCTGCCCCTCCACTGTGCTCTTGTGAGACCCCACTTGGAGTATTGTGTGCAGTTCTGGTGTCCTCAACATAAAAAGGACACGGAACTGTTGGAACAAGTCCAGAGGAGGGCCACAAGGATGATCACGGGACTGGAGCAACTTCCGTATGAAGATAGGCTGAGAAAGTTGGGGCTGTTCAGCCTGCAGAAGAGAAGGCTGCGTGGAGACCTCATAGCAGCCTTCCAGTATTTGAAGGGGGCCTATAGGGATGCTGGGGAGGGACTCTTCATTAGGGACTGTAGTGATAGGACAAGGGGCAATGGGTTCAAACTAAACCAGGGTAAGTTCAGGTTAGATATAAGGAAGTTCTTTACTGTAAGGGTAGTGAAGCACTAGAATGGGTTGCCCAGGGAAGTTGAGAATGCTCCATCCCTGGTGGTGTTCAAGGACAGGTTGGACAGAGCCTTGGGTGACATGGTCTGGTGTAAGGTGTCTCTGCCCATGGCAGGGGGGTTGGAACCAGATGATCTTAAGGTCCTTTCCAACCCAAACCATTCTATGATTCCATGCAAGATTTCCATTTCAAATTAGCAAACACCCAATTGATTCATATGAAATACCAGTTCAGGGTCCCATATAAACAGTATCCATCTTCTTAACTGTATTTAGTTAAATAAATTGATATTATGGTTTGTGTAATTTCATGCAGTTGTCCCTCCTTCCTCAAAACCTTTCTCCATCTAATCCACAGATGCTAAAGAGAAACTATCCAAAGCTAAATTTGGTGACTAAATTCTCTAATTATGCTGTCAGGTGGGACATGATCAAACATATATCTTAAAGTTCTAATAAATGCAAACACAAGACAGTTTGAGGTTAAACAGATTGAGAGAAACATGAATGTTAAAAATATGCAAGTAAAGTTAGACATTGAGCCTCAATATACACATTATTTTAGTACAAGGAAAATGTACTTACTGATGTATTAATTTGTCTCTGCCTGTCCTCCAATCTTAAGTGTGCTATTTAGGCCCACTGAATATGTTCCTCACAATTCTGATAAAAATTTTAACCTTGAGCCTTTAGAAAAAAGGAATAACAAAGGAGACAAAAATATTTATAATGAACTATTTCCTCTTTTCTTATGTGTATGCTTTAAATATATCCATCTGTTATACATAATTAAGACAGGTTTAGAAAGTATGCTACATTTTCTACATGTCCCAAAGTCCCTTGTGAATTACGTGTTTCACAAGGACAGGATTCAGAATCAGAGAATATATAATCCTGTATTTAGAAAAGTAATATATGTTAAAGCAGAAATATATAGTTTATTAAATCAGCCATTACGTATAATCTAAAATACAGTTACTTTGTACGTCATATAATCTATTTTAATTAATTGATTTTTAATAAACACTTGCATAGTGCTTGCTTTAATGTCAGTTAAATGCCTATTTGTAAGTAAATAACCATTACCAATTCACATTCATAAAGTATGGCCTCGGTCCTGCAAGTGGAACCACACTGATGGATTTTAATACAACACCATCCCTAGTAAGACACTGTGAAAAACACTGGAGAGCTCAGAAAGTCCAAAGGAAACAAAAAAAGCTCTGGTAAATTTTTTGTTTGGGGAAGGATTGTTTGTTTTTCTTTGAGACCTACCACACACACCATTGCCTGGCATGGATCCATATGGAACATGATCTCTTTGCTCGCTGTCATCTCTGTGTATATCCCCATACACAGTAAGTGTTCCTAGGTGTCACTTTCTGAGGGTTGCACCCACCCACATTTTAGTGGTTCATTCACAACTAGCCCTGCAGGCCTTTGCTGACCCTTTAGAGGGCTGGTTCCTGTTCATCTTTTGTGTTATTTCATTTACTTATAGAAATTAAGTTTTTAGTGCACTTCTAATTATATATAAATCTTTAATATAATGCTATTTTATAACACTAAAAGATGTGAAGGGGGGAGGGGAGGGAGGAGGGGAAGAGGTAGAAGGGGAAGATGAAGGACAAAGAAAAAAGGGGCAGCAACAAACATAACAAGACCCTGAATGACATTTGGTATCGAAATTGTTCATCATTTGCCATGGTACTAATTGGTCTCTATCTAAAACCTTTCCATTTAATATTATATGCCTCCCTGCTGTAAGCTATAGCTATCAATTAATAATAACAATGACATTTCCAAATGAGAACTGTATCAGTGTCAGCACTGAGTAAAGTCTTGAAACTCACAGCCCCACAAAAGCCTAAAATTATTCAACATTTTAAGAGATTCATTTTCTATTTTTTTTTTCATTTTTGTCAGTTAGTTACACTGCTGCTTACAAGTGTTGCTGGTACAAATTATCTTATTCAAGACGTTTATGTTACAAAGTTAAACCCATGAAATGTTAATGCCACAGAATGTTAACAGTGATGTGGAATTAACCATTCTTGAAAGTTGTGGAATTAATTTCTTGCTTGATTTTATTCTAGAATACTGCAATATTTTCATTTATTTTCAGTTCAGGTTTTTAACACAGAATTGGATAATTAAGTATCAATTTAAGACATATTAAGTAGAGGAAATTAAGCTGAGTTTAACATGCAGAATGTGAAAATATGTTTTAAGTATATCTGGAAAGTAGTACAGGTGCTTGACTTATTTGATATGGACAATCTGTTCTCACATGATGTTTAAAGAGTAGGCAGATAATTTTTAATAATTTTAATAATTTTAATTGTCATTGGGTTATTTGATAATGTCTCTGTATAAGGAGTAATTATATTGTGAATACAATATTTCAGCAGTTTACCAATTTATTCAGTGGTCCAGTAGCTGCCTCTAGATAAGCTCAAACATGCTACATTTGAAATATAATTCAATATATACTAAAATATACTGAGTTTTTGAAATGTTTTTATCACAGGACTGTAAGCATGAAAAATTATTTCTGAAGACACACAGTAACTTCATGATGGCTATATCTCATCAAACTCCTGTTGAGTAAGTCGCAGTAGTGTATGAGCAGACTCCTGACCCCACGTGAAACAGAGTTATAAAACATATGGAACAGGTTGCCCGTAGAAGTTGCGGCTGCTCCATCCTTGGAAGTGTTCAAAGTCAGGTTGGATGGAGCTTTGAGCAACCTCGTCTAGTGGAAGATGTCCATGCTCATGGCAGGGGGTGTGGGGCTAGGTGGTCTTTAAGCTTAAGTGATTCTGTGATCCACTATTTACATGACTCTTATGGTTTCTTGTTGGGTGTTTTTTAATTTTCTGGAAGGAAGGGGCAAATGAAAATATGAAAGATATTCAAGAGTTTAAATACACACCAGGGTTTTTTTTCAATGTAGGTCTGGTGCATTAGTGAAAAAGCCTTGGAGTCGTCCTCAGCATGACAAATTTGCAGTCACACGTAGGCATTTAGCTTGACCCTCAACCATTCTATCCCTATCTTCCCCTTCACATCAAACAAGTAAAAAAGTTGTCTTTTCTTTTATGTATTCAAATTCTTCACATTCCTTTTTGACTAAGATCAGCTGAGGCCAGACCTGAACCATGCATATAAAATTACAAGCCGCTGTCCATTGCTGTAACTACATAATGTGCTATGCAAGAATATTTTATGCTAATATACTACTAGTACTATTAGTACTGCTATTACTATACTAATAATTATGGAAAATAATAGCCAGGGATATTACAATCAGTAACAGCCTTAGGCATAAAATTATGATGACCATTTTATCTTTACACAATTACAATGTACAGCAGGCCAGAAGCAAGAATTGAATTTCAGGTGAAACAAAAACAACAAAACACTCAACACCACCCACCCCACCCCCCCCAAAAAAAAAAGAAATTAGCAATTTATTTTCTTTGCATTGAAACCAAGTCCTTAATTTTATTTTCTAGACATAGATATTGTAAAGATGTATATATATATATATGTATAAATATATATAAATAAAACATGCATACACACACACAAGCAGATTCCATTTACCTGTCTACTCAATAAGATCCATTACTCCAGTTCACAAATAGTCACAAATGTTCAAATACTTCCTTATTCTGTAATAATCATTAGTTTTCTTTTCTTATCTGATATAACAGAAATAGAGTTTCATATGCCTGTTTTGCACATGATGGACAAAAAAATAAGAAATACATTTATTGATGAAATATTTTCCAAAAAGAAAAAAAAAAAAAAACCAAATTCTCATCAAAGGCAGTTTCACTGAAAACCATATTTCATGTGAAATTGAATTTGTTGGTTTCAATAAATCAACTTTTTCAATTAAAAATTGATTAACCAAATAAACAGTGTTTTTAAAATCTTAAAATTTAGTGTTCGCAAGATAGAAATTTTTATACCTTTAAGATCTGACCATCCCTTTAATAATGGCTAATAATTGGTAAACTGCTAATTGGAAACTAATTATAAAATCACTTATTTCAATGTAGTTAGAATAATGAGGTTGGATGTTATTGAATTTCATCATATTCTTGCTATTTGCATACAGCTGACAATATTTTTAACTTCAAAGTTCCAAATTAACAATTGTTTGAAAAATTTTTTTTAGAAAATAAGTTGGTATCTGTAGAAAAATGTTATGCTTTAAAATAAGATTTTTTCCTGTATCTTTCAAAATGAAATTTCAAACAAAAAGTGACATTCATATATAGAGTTTTATTTAATTACATACTTTATGATCAATTATATTTAAGGTTTCTGAGCTTCATCTTGACCCTTAAACTAGTTTTCTAAATTTCAAACTCGTACAGACCAAGTCAGGTGTTGCTAAATGCATGCTTAAATCAGGAAAATAAAGAAAATATATATATCTGCATATATATATATATATAATTTTCTTGACAGAGTTTTATCTTCAAAGTTATATAACTGTTTAAAGTACTAGAACTGTTCTTATTAATTTCAGGTAAAACTGATTCTGAGCTCCAGATACTGGAAAATTAATCTTAGGCAAACAAGGCCTGACACTACTTGGTTACAATGCCTATGACAACAAACTATTAACAGGGTAGACTTAAGAGTGTCAACTGTCAACCAGTCGGCTGTATCAATAAAAAGCTTATTTAAGCAAGTTGTAGGAAGTACTCTGAGGAGGGTTCAGGTTTATTTTGTTTCCTTGGCTTTTCTTTTGGGGGGTGGGGGAGAAGGGAAGGAAGGAAGGAAGAGGAGCACACAAATAGCAGGACATATTTGATGTAACAAAGCCCATTTTAGTAAAAGTACAAAACCAAAGATTGAATTTTGACATTGACTGAAAGGTACAAATACCACCAGACACAAAGGTACATGCTCAATGTCAATTAGATAAGCCATGCAGTGATTCTGTCCCTGTTTGCAGAAGCTCAAAGTCACAGGACCTATAACAGTGAACCAATCACCAGAAATTACTAGTTCTGGAAAATGTTGCCAAGAGGCAACATATCTTTTCAATACAGCATCTACGTGGAGTTTAACTTTCTTTTGCCAGAGTGCCTAAACTGTGGGTCTAATACTTTCTGATCACAGACATTATATACATTAGTATGTAAAGACAAGCCACAACCTTAGCGTTTCCA
The DNA here is from genome assembly GCF_037157495.1 of Lathamus discolor. Taxonomy (NCBI): domain Eukaryota; kingdom Metazoa; phylum Chordata; class Aves; order Psittaciformes; family Psittacidae; genus Lathamus; species Lathamus discolor. The sequence goes on along the minus strand of NC_088887.1, from coordinate 69,814,651 downwards.
ATACTTCTGATGGACAGTAGCTAACACTGCATTTTGTTGTATTCTGGACATGCTAGCCACACCGCTGCTGAGTTAGTGTTCTTCAGAGGCGTATAGAGACAGGTTCCACCTGCTGCATGGCCACCTGCTTTAGATGAGAACTGGACACCAACCTGCAATGAAGTCCTCTCTCTTCCACAATCTCTTCTCTCTCTCCTCCTCTCTTGCTTACCCCCTAAAGGCAGGCCATGTTCTGAGAGAAATCAGATCTAGTAACAGCTGAGTTCTCTGTTTTTATTATATGAAGTAGGAGATACCCATCACACAAGAATAAAAGAATGCGGTTCAGGCAGAAAAAATTTGACAACATATTTCTTAAGTAAAAGCTCAACAGTATTGTCATAACCTTGTGGAATCTCACTTTGAGACTAGCTTATGGGTTTGAACTTCCATCTTGGGCAGGAGTGCCTCCTGTACATGTAGAAACAAAAGTGATGTGGGTAAATCACAGTACTTGAAGTCATGGGATTTAGATTCAGTTTTACTGGTTTGGATGGGAATTTGCACCACATCAGAGCACAAAAATTAGACATCGTGAATAAAGCATGTATGGATCTGCAATCTGCAGAAGCACCTATATAACTTCTGAATGCTGATGGAATCATACTGGGAGTAAAGAGTGAGACATTTCCCTCTCTGCTTTTGTTGTGTTTTAGCTACTGCTGAAAAACCTGGGTAAAATAAATATTTTTTTAGTAAATGAATAACATTTCAGACTCTGGTTTTAAGTGCCTCAAAATTTATTTTACATTACCTATATTAGAAACCTAGCTAACATCTGTGCAAGCTACTTCAACTGCTGTCATTTACTCTTTGTAACTAAGTTAACTATCACTGCGTTAACAGACAAAATATTGGAGAAAATAGTATGAACACATTTAAACTGGGCTATTAATATCGAAGTTAGCATTTATCTACTATTTAAAAATTCCAACTGCCAGTAGTAAATCCTAGGCAAAATAACACAAAACCAAAATCCCTTACAATGGGAAAGAGGCAGAGATTGTGCATTTGTGTGATTTTTAACTTCATTGTTTTGTTCAATTTGATTGTATGAACGTATTTGTATTAATGAAGCTGAGAAAATAGAAGTATTTATATCTTCTGTGTAATCATGTTCAAGCATGTAAACAGTTAATTGCATTGAAAGTATATGCAAATACAAAAAATCATTTTATCAGATATGTTTATAAATTTATTTTTACTTAATTCTGTTCTTTCTCTACTCTGCAAGGATCTTATCTGCTTACGTGCAGGTGCAATTTGGAAGCTCTAACAATGAACAATGGTAATACTTCTGTTGACATCATTAGCTCCTGAGCTTATTGTAGAGTAGGAATATTTTAGAACACCACTATATGAAAAAACATAAATATTTATATATCGAGTGTTAAGAGAAATAAAATACATCCATTAATTTCTTGAGAACACATATAGGGTCAATGCAGTTCTCTAATCCTTGCCACCTCATATTTATTGTTAGAACCAGACAGCACTTGAAACTCCAGGTTTTTTCCTTCCAGAAGAGCATCATTGTTCTTCTATTGAATTTATGAACCTGATTTGAAATCAGTGCTGTATCAGGCCGAAAGCTTTATCTAGTAAAAAGTGAAGAAAATTAATGCATTTTATTTTGTCAAAATTATACATGATACACAACTAAAAACTGAAATCCACTGTGCAATTCATTGATATCCTCTTATATCTATACCTACTTTAAGTACTCCTCTCTTGTTCAGTCTCTCCATATCAACAGCGGCCTACTAACTCCGATTACAGCTATTCCATGCAGACAAGTGTTTTGTAAAAGAGACTTATCCATACACTATAATACAATCTATAATAATAATGCTTAGTATCTATATTCTGTATACTATTGCCTTGTCAAGTTGACTCCCCCCAGACAAAGACATTAACTTTGCAGTGGAAAGAAAAATGGTAAGGGAAAGAAATTATAGTTCCCCATAAGGAAAGGAAGGTCACTATAAAGGATAATACAATTGCTTTGGAGACAAATACCTTAACAGTTCTTTAATACTCCCTGAAATATGTCTCTAACCTTTTCCTTGTACTGTATTACCCAGTCAGTCAGACTTCTGCAATTTTGTTCATAACATGGATGAAGAATGCCTGGGTCAGGTATCATACTAAAAACAATATACAAAGAGGAGCACTGGTGGTAATTTTTGTTGGTACTTTGAACAGAAATCTCATGTGCTGCCTAACTGCTTTGTAGCTCTGGGCAGCTCCAATATCATATGTCATTATTAGCATATTCCAAATAGAATTATTATAATGTACTAATTCCTTTTCTATCCAGCTCAGAATTTGTAAAGCTGTTAGCTCCTATTAAGTGGTGTTGTCAGTTGCTTACTGGATGTCAACATTAAGTTATGTGAGAATTAAGCTTCTATCCCATTGAAGACATTTTCTTTAGTTCACGATGTATAAAATAATAAATGAGAAAGACTGCTGTCAAAAAGGATAGGAAGTGTAATAGGAGCACTAAAACATACCCTGAACAAGTTTGTGTATATTACATAACTAACCATTTACTTGCACAGTGCCTCAGCAGAGACAAATTTTTAAGAAATTATTTCATATTCTTTTGTTTGTAAATGTTGTTTGTGTTAGAAAAGGAACATAATTGTTTCCTTCTGACATGATTTGTCAAAAGGTATTAAAAAGTGGTACATTTCCAATTTATAATCCTAAGTGTTTTAAATTTATGTGTAAAATTCAAATCTGGTAGAAAATAAAAAATGCACAGTGACTGTCTTTAAAATACCCAATAAATCGTATTTACAATAAAGTTATTTTCCAAGGTTTTAATTACTTGGTAATTTATTTGTTACATAAAAGACCTCTCTATTTGAGGAATTCTGCTATATTTCCATATGAGCCTTTTGCAGGTGCTGTACAGATGTTACCTGTTGCTCGCGAAATACAAATTTTTGGCTTAACCTATCACTGGGGAAAAGCTGGAAAGAAAATATAGTGTAAACCATCACAGTGTTCTACTCTATTACATTATGCCTCACTTTATTACTGTACTTCAAATTATTATTAAAATGGTAAATTTTTTGCCTGATAAGAAGTAATGCTTAATCAGAATTATCTTTTTTTTTCTGTCACTTATTTAACTTGAAATACTACTATTTCCTAGAACAGTTTCTTTTTTTATGTAGTCATTTATATTTTATTTCATACTTATGTTTTATTAACTATTTGCTACAGACTACTTATATCCACCTTTCCAATAACCAACTATGTCATAAAATATCCTACAGTTTAGTAATTTAATGTGATTTCACTGTACACCACAGAATCACAGAATGGTTGAGGTTTGAAGATGCCTCTACAGATCATCCAGTCCAAATACTCTGCTCAAGCAGGCTCAGCTGCAACAGGTTGCCCAGAACTATGCCCAGACAAGTTTTGAACATCTCCAAGGAAAGAGATCCTACTACCTCCCTGCAAATCCTGTTCCAGTGTTTATACATCCTCACAGTAAAAATAAAAGTGTTTCCTGATATTCCAAAGGAACCTCAGTTTGTGCCCACTGCCTCTTGCACTGTCAGTGGGCACCCCTGAGAAAAGCCTGTCTCAGGCTTCTTTATTCTTCACATCTGGTATTCATATACATTAACAAGAACCCCCTGAGCCATCTCTTCTCTAGGCTGAACATACCCACCTCTCTCAGCCTTTCCTCATATGTGAGGCACGCCAGTACATTAACCATCTTTATGACCTTCTGTTGGTCTCTGTCCACTAGCTCCATATCTCTTTTTTACTGAGGAGCCCAAAACTGGACAGAATACTCCACCAATGCTGAATAGAGAGTAAGTAGCAGATCTGTCTGTTGACCTTCTGGCAACACCCCTAGTGCAGTCCAGGATTTTGTAGGTGTCTTGTAAGGCACATTTCCGGCTCATGATCAACCTGACAAATAATCAGATCTTACCAGTAAGACTAAGGCTTTAAGTATATTGGCCTTTTCCATGCCTTTTGTCTTCAGGTCCCTGTCCCATTTAGGACTGGGCCGATGTTATCTGTAGGCTAACCAGCGATCCTGTAGATGCCCTTCTTGTTTCCCTTTACATCCCTTGCCAGATTCAGCTACAGGTGGGCTTTGGCTTTCTTGCTGTCACCTCTGCATGCTTAGATAGTGTCTCTAAATTCAACCCAGATCACCTACCCTACTTCACCTTCCAGCATACTTCCTTTTTATTTCCAAGCTTGGTCAGGAGCTCATTGTTCATCCATTCAGGCTTTCTGAAGCCTTTGCTTGATTTCAAGCTCATAGAGATGTATTCTTAAGCTTGAATATCAAGAAATTCTCTCGAACCTCTCTTTGCTGCAGAGCCATATATAGCATGGGATTCCTCCAAGAAGATCCTAAGTAGGCCGAAGTCTGCTTCTCTGGAGACAGTTGTGGTCCTGCTTTTAGCCTTGCTCTCTCCTTGCAGAATCCTGATCAGCAGCATTCTCTTGCTCCTTATGGTGCGTACTCCAATTTGTACCCATTTTGGCTTGATTTCGTTATAGTGTAGGTTTCTAAGAGTGAGATGTTACCTTGCTGTTTTTCCTTTCCAGTTACAAAAGCATTTTACATCCCGTGTAGCCATTCAAATCATTAAATAAAATGTCTCATATTCAGACCCTGGCAGCAGCAATACACTTGAAGTAAGCAAGCCTTTCCTCTGATACAGCATAATTTGGAGCAGAAAGCAGGGCCAAGATACATAGATTTACACCATCTATACACCTTTCAGGTCTGAAGGCATTTCTGGATTACCAAGCAGCCACATCATACTGTTCCTATTTGGCATGTTATGTTGTTCCTAAAGACATCATAATACATAGTGATATTGACTAGAAATCATATGTGTTACTCTAATGATACATTATGCTTTCTTCTCATGTGCCAAATATAGCTCTCAAACTGCTAAAAAATTATTGGTACGCAGAGCACAAGTTGATAACAATTTCAGTGAGAAATTTCTTTGGCCCCTGGAAAACCTCATATCCTGGGAGGCATTCATGGTTGAATATGCCTTGAATGTATCCAAAACATTTTTATCATGCTACACTTGGTTTTGACTGCCTAAAAGTGAAAAGCCCTGTTCCGAGCAAAGTTCCTTCACATGGATGTTCAAATGGAATTTTACTGTCAGGACTCAATGATCTTGTGAATCATTGGTAATGCAGAAATATAATATTAATATGTTATTTATCTGAGAGACTAAAAATAAACTCTTTATTTTTTATTTTTTTTTCTGAGCAACAGGATCTTGTAGCTTTAAATCTTTATTAGGTTTAAATTTTGAAGTAAGAAACTTAGAATAGATCTGTCTGTACTATAGACAACAGTAGCAATGCAGAGAAACTCTATCTAAACCAAAACATAGTAACACTTTTTGAAACAAAACAAAACACAACAAAAAATTGATGACAGTTAAAGTACTCTGCTTTTCACGTTTTATATTCCAGGGTGATGGAGTGGATCTGACTAAGCTGAATCACATATATTTGACTTCTTTCTGTATGCAGTGTCAAAATATCCAGTCTCTGCAGTAAGAAATTTATAAGGAGATGAGAAATGCAAAGGATCAGGGGAAAACCACATGAGATGCATGAATTGCTAAAAATCATGTAGGTGGCTGCTGGCAAAACCTGCAAAGGAATGGAAGATTCCTGGCTTCCAGAATGCTGACCCATTAATTGAATTACAGTGTTTACCATTAGATGTTGAGTCCATTCTCCATTGAACAAAATTACATACTTAGTAAGTGCCTACAATATCTTTTAGGACGATAATTTGTCTATTAGGACAAGGTTACATTATTGCATTGTTGGAAGTTAATGTGGTTTTCACTATAACTGCAGGCAATTTGAACCGCCCATCCACTCTTTTTAGAAGATTTAGAAGTACTTTGGTGAAGTCAAAAAATGGTTCTTGATAAAACCTTTTGTTTTTAAGATAGAAAACGTTGTCAAGGTGTGAAAAGGAAACGATGCATTTTATTACTTTTATTGAGTTTATTGCAAAGACATAGAATCATAGAATAGTTAGGGTTAGAAAGGACCTCAAGATCATCTAGTTCCACCCCCCCTGCCATGGGCAGGGACACATCATGCAGGATAGTGTCAAATGCCTTGTACAAGTCCAGGAAGACGAGGTCAGTCACTCTTCCCTTATCCACCAGTGCTCTAACACTGTTGTGGGAGGCCACCAAATATTTCAGGTAAGATTTACCCTTAGTGAAGCCATGTTGGCTGTCACCAATCACCTCCTTATTTTCTGTGTGCTTCAGCATATTTTCCAGGAGGATCTGTTCCATGATCTTGTTGGGCATAGAGGTAGGACTGAGTGGTCTGTAGTTCCTCTGTAGTTCCTCAGGTCTTCCTTTTTTTCCATTTCGAAAAATGTGCATTCGTTCTCCCTTTTCCAGACAGTGGGAACTTCACCAGACTGCCACAACTCAGATAAGATGGATAGTGACTTAGTCACTTCATGGGCCAGTTCCGTCAAGACCCACAGATGCATCTCATCAGGTCCCATGGACTTGTGCACCTTCAGGTTCCTTAGATGCTCTTGAACTTAAACTTCTCCTACAGAGAGTGGTTCTTCATTCTCTCAGTCCCTGACTTTTCCTTTTGTGACTTGGGCAGTGTGACTCAACCACTTGCTAGTGAAGACCAGCAAAAACATCACTGAGTACCTCAGCCTTCTCCATGTTATGGGTAACCAGGACTTCCATTTCCTTCTGGAGTGGACCCACATGTTCCCTAGTCTTCCTTTTACCACCAATGTGTTAAATGCTGCCTTATGTCCTACAAACTACTGGAAACCAAAATAATAAATCTCATAAATTGAATATTAAAATATAAAACTGCACATTTGTAAGTCATCCTCTTCTCTAAAAAAACTTCTCTAAAAACAAGGACTGTTTGCCACAGAGTCAGTCAGGTAAGCCCATATGTTATTGATTCCTCTATTGCTCTGCATCATTTAAAAATAGCATCAAAACTGAAAAGCATAAAACCTTGTACTTCAATGTTCTTTAAATACATTTATTTCATCTGTCTGTAACAAACAGGTGTGCAAAGCATGCTTGGCTCATTGAATTTTTAAGGTTAGAGTTAGTTACTCTTCTGGGATTCTGATTATTTATTCTGTGATTATTTACTCAGAACTCAGTTATCTTCTGGTTGTAAGTAACAAGTTTATGTATTTAGGATGGGTTTGTACATGGGAAATAATCCGCAATTGAACAGAAAGTAATTAAACAGAGAACTTAGAAGTCAGCCTTTCATACCCATTTGTTTAGCAGAGACCAAGAGTGCAATGTTAACCACAAAAGAGCCATATATGGCTTTTCAAAGTCATGTGTAGTGTAGTAAAGCAAACGTATGGAGCACTCTAATGGGGAAAATTCTTCAGCTGTGTCAATGACAGGCCCATGTGTCTGCTGTCTCTTACTCTTGATTTTACCAGCTATTTCATCTATGACACATAGCCAATATTGGACAGTTAAGATGCCTTCAGGTCCTTTCCTGGAGATGTGTAGGTAACTTGAACCCAGATTCCTGAAAAGAGTTTAGAAAACTCTGTAGATATGCTACAGTAAGTTACATGAGACCTAGATCAAAGCAACATGGTCTGTTTACCTGCTAACTAGGTAACGTACTTCTTGACTTGGACTCCTAAAGACTTCACAGATCAAGCAAGAATCTATGAATCTATGAAAAGCATATTGCTTCAGTTTTGCAATTTTGCCTTTAAATCAGAAGGCTTTAGCAGCTCAAGTGAGCTGAAGTTTTCAGCTGTAGCATTCTTTGCCTTCCTTCACAACACCCTTTAGCTGCAAATGATATGCAGCGCTAAGAATTCCAAATTTCCTAAACCACTGAAACCAAGAAAACTTGATGATCTATATTACAGGAAATCACTTATGTTTTGTTTCTCACTTCATCATCTGGCAAAAGTCTTCTTAGTTACAGTGTTTTTTTTTTTTTTTCTGTGGGCTTGAGGGTTTTTTTGAGGGAGCTTGTTTGGTTTATTTTATTAAATTGTTAATTTTTGAGTTCTGGCTAGATTGCCACCTCTTAAAAATTTTGGATTATGAAAGGATTCATCACTAGGTTTTACGAAAACTTAAAAATTGTCTGTCTTTCTGTATGCTTTAAAAAAATGTTAAATGTCTCAGTAACTATGATTATGCTGCAAACAAATAATGCTACTTATAAGAAAGAAATGTTAAATTTAGAAGATTCTAAAATAGACACATTACTTAGAAAACCCTGAAGTGTAAAACAAATTTTTGTGCATTTTTCATTGTGGAACTGTTGCTCAATGCACAGATAGAGATGTTAACCACTTTGCTTTATTTTATATCTGTTAGAATATTTCTAGTTTAAAATTGGGATTCAGTTTTCAATATTTGGGTTATGATCTGACAGGATTTTCCAAAGATAATAGAGTTAATTGTCATAGGGAACTGTGAGATTCAAAGAGAAATCTTTTATAAGAACTATAACTCAGGCTTCTAAATCATGTGCTCACTATAAGAATTTGGACCTTACATTATTAGATAAAATAGATTTTTTGTCATTGCCTGTAACAGAAGCAATTCTTTTAGCCTAGCTCTTGGACAAAAGCATGCTAAAGAAATGTTTCTATTCTCATAATTTGATACTTTAGAAAAAGACCCAATTAAGCAACTAAGAAAGATCAAGGTTTAAAATGCATGTATATGTATATACACATAGAAGCATACTTGCATACATTATGCATATATATATAAAGAGATATTAAATAACTGTTAAATTATGCATTTCAAGCAAAATTACTCTTATTAATGAACTAAGTTATACCATCAATAATTTGGGGTGAAAGTGCAACAGAGTGGTTGAAAAATCGTTAGCATTTTTCTTAAACTATTTCAAGCCTTTTAGTGATGTGATGTTTATAAAATGCTATCTATTTACATCAAAGGTTTCCTGAATTGTGCTCTGTCTGCATGTAAATTTTGGATATTTTCCATTATTTGCAAGTGTTCTCAAAGTATTAAGTTTTTATCTGTTGATTATGAAAGGTAGGTGAAAATGCCCATATGAAGAAGACTTTGCAGCAGCCTCTGGTGTTCCCTTTGTTTCTTTATCTAATATGATTCAATTACATGGGAATATCTGAAAGTCGGTGCTACTAATTTTATTGAGTCTTGCTTATGTGTAGTTGCTAAGGAAAAAAAAGAAACAAATTATTAGTAGTGTTACTCATCTTTTTGTTAGCCCTTTTGCACTCACTGCTATAACTGTTATGGACTTTTTGCCATAGGCAACATATTTCAAGGATAATATTTCACTTTACTAGGATTTGAGTACCTAAAACATTGGAAGAGCTGTCCTGGGTCATAACAATGCTCTCTCTACCAAAAAGTTGTGTTTCTCTAATTCTAACAGTGGTCAGCCACAATTTCTTAGTAAAGTGACAGGATAAATGTACAAGGTTCATTTCCTTGGAAAATTCTTTCAACTTTCAGAAAGCAGAAATAGAGTTAGGGCTAGATAACTACATTTCATTCCAGGTTTTAAATTAATTCCTTCTGTCTCTGTATCCTGAAAACAGAAGTCTGAGGGTTGATACTCCAGCATAAGTATTTAAAAGGTGTATTTCAAAACTTATACTTAGTTATGCATGATGATAATTATACTGCTGTATATTTTCACTTAACTCTGGTTATCTATTTATCCAATCAGGTGATATAAGCAATTCTGTCTGACTTCTTTTGACCAGTTACAAATATTATAAGCAACATACCCTTTGGATAATTAAACCCAGTGTTCTAAGAATGTAAATGACTATTAATTGAACGAATTTGCATAATGAATAAATTTAAGAAAGTTGCGATCACTAGGCTGTAGGAAAAAAAACCCCAACCACAGCCAAATTCATTGAATAATTTATTAATTGGTTTTTTCCCTCTTAATTATTCATTCAGCTTTGAATGTAACAAGCCTCATGTTCAGCAGTTTTATTTGTGCTAGAAAGCCAATGAAACTCTTTTTCACTTCCATGCAGGGTTACCCCTACAATTAATTGTTATGCTGTTAATTTCTGCTCTGGTAGTTCATTTATTTTATTAATAATTTCTCTTTTGGTAGACAGCATTCATCCATTTTACTTAAAAATATTTCAATGGTCCTAGGTTAGTTTCTAGTCCTGTTTCTGCCTGGAGGACAATATCAGAAAGGATGGCTCTTTTCTGGGGAAGCCTAGCTACTCTGTGTGAGAGACACAATAACCTTATTCTTTAGATTGTAATTGATTGACACCCTCTATTTATATTATCAAGAAGACCTCTGACAGTGTTACCAGAATTCTGACCCTAAAGATTTTCTGCGTGTTTTGTTATGTGTCTCTGTAACATCATCTGTACTTGTTTTTCACATTTACTGCAAAATATTGTGATTAGGAAGAAAATAGATGAAAAAAAAAATCCCTTTACCTTTCTGTAGAGCCCAGATTGCACATCCACTACCTATTATTCCTTGGGAGTGCTTCCCGTTACAGGTAAATTTTCTCAGGTGTTTGTTTTCCTTTTTTAATAACTGGTTATGTGATTATTGCATTAAGCTGGGTGGCTAAGCAAAAGATGGCCATTCAAACATTTCTAGAAAGGCATCTATGCTTTAACTTATCAGCTTAGATCTGGTAATATGTAGTTTTATACATAGCTCCTGTCTTTTGCTTATTAAGTACACTATGACAAGTTATTAAAAGTCAGATTCCGATTACCATGAGGCACATCCACATACAATGACAGAGTGGAGTCTATCCTCAAAACTCTAAAATTTAATTCATATTATGTTATATTCTAAAGTATTAAGTCCTTCCATAGCTCCTTTACTGGCATCTGCAAGGACTGTATCAAATTTTGAAGGATCACTAATAATCACTAGCTTGAGCTCTTAACGAGACACCTGAGAAAATCTTAAACTGCAGCATGTGTTCCATGAGCATTCTATCCTTACTCTCAAAAGATTACTGAAGTGGCTTAGGAAAACATGAATTTCTTGGTAAGTGAAAGTAAACAAACAACACAAATAAAAATAAGATTATGTAGAATAGCTGTCTATTTAAGAAATTCCTTTTCTTTAAAATGTAATCACTTGAATGTTCCCCTTCTGTGCTCTTGATAAGACAACTACTTGGCTATTTCTCCCTAGTGACTCTTTATCTAGTGTTTGTAGCAGTAAACCTGAGGGATTTGTTATTCTTCTTGTTGAGTACCAAGGCCTCACTGAAACCAAGGCTGACATTTAAATGTGTAATGTTCATCATCTGCTGTAGATAACCTTTCCCTCCTACTAGCTACTCCCATCTTTTACCATTATCTGCTTGCTAGTGACTTTATGGGTAGTACACAGGACTACATAAAATGCTTGGGGCCTAAAACACTTTTTAAGCGTCCCTCCCACCTTTATATTTGATTGATTTATTTTGGTTTAATCAACACCACAGGAACAAAGCTGATTTACGCAAACCGATGAAAGTTCTGCTAACAATTGTCTTTTTAATTTTTTTCTTTCAACTACATTAACAGAAGTGATCAGACACAATAAAATAAAAACACAGATTCAGGGAGTTTCAGCAATCAAACTTGATTTGATTCTTCCAAATATCTCTCCTCCTTCTGAACACCAGTCCCTTTAGAAGTGGAACGATGGAACTTTCTTGGGAAATTGAATTTGGCAAAATTGATACTTCAGGAGGTCTCAGGAACCCAATGTGAGCACTCTGATCACTGATATTATTGGCTGAGAAGAGAGGAGTAGTTTAAATGTTCTTGAGGTTTTGTTTTTTTATATTTCCTTTAGGTTTTTTATTGGACCTGGAGGGCCAGTATGTCTGCCTTTCACTTCTTTTCTTGTACTATCTCTCTGCTTTTGCCTTCCTCACAGGTCGATTTTATTCTGAGCTACAATCATAGAATCATAGAATCATAGAATGGTTAGGGTTGGAAGGGACCTCAAGATCATCTAGTTCCAACCCCCCTGCCATGGACAGGGACACCTCACACTAAACCATCCAACACAAGGCTTCATCCAACCTGGCCTTGAACACTGCCAGGGATGGAGCACTCACAACCTCCCTGGGCAACCGATTCCAGTGTCTCACCACCCTAACAGGAAAGAATTTCCTCATTATAACCAATCTAAACTTCCCCTGTTTAAGCTTTAACCCATTACCCCTTGTCCTGTCACTACAGTCCCTGACAAAGAGTCCCTCCCCAGCATCCCTATAGGCCCCCTTCAGGTACTGGGAGGCTGCTATGAGGTCTCCACGCAGCCTTCTCTTCTCCAGGCTGAAAAGCCCCAACTTCCTCAGCCTGTCTTCATACAGGAGGTGCTCCAGTCCCCTGATCATCCTCGTGGCCCTCCTCTGGACTTGTTCCAGCAGTTCCATGTCCTTTTTATGTTGAGGACACCAGAACTGTACACAATACTCCAGGTGAGGTCTCACAAGAGCAGAGTAGAGGGGCAGGATCACCTCCTTCGACCTGCTGGTCACACTCCTTTTGATGCAGCCCAGGATACGGTTGGCTTTCTGGGCTGTGAGCACACACTGCCGGCTCATGTTCATTTTCTCATCGACCAGTACCCCCAAGTCCTTCTCTGCAGGGCCGCTCTGAATCTCTTCTTTGCCCAGTCTGTAGCCGTGCCTGGGATTGCTCCGACGCAGGTGTGGGACCCTGCACTTGTCGTGGTTGAACTTCATAAGGTTGGCATCAGCCCACCTCACAAGCGTGTCAAGGTCCCTCTGGATGGCATCCCTTCCCTCCAGCGTATCAACCAGACCACACAGCTTGGTGTCATCGGCAAACTTGCTGAGGGCGCACTCAATCCCACTGTCCATGTCAGCGACGAAGATGTTACACAAGACCAGTCCCAACACTGATCCCTGAGGGACACCACTCGTTACCGGTCTCCAGCCAGACATCGAGCCATTGACCACAACTCTTTGTGCGTGGCCATCCAGCCAGTTCTTTATCCACCAAGTGGTCCATCCATCAAATTGATATCTCTCCAATTTAGAGAGAAGGATGTGGTGTGGGACAGTGTCAAATGCTTTGCACAAGTCCAGGTAGATGACGTCAACTGCTTTACCCTTATCCATCAATTCTGTAGCCCCATCATAGAAGGCCACCAAATTGGTCAGGCAGGATTTCCCCCTAGTGAAGCCATGCTGGCTCTCACCAAGCACCTTGTTGTTTTTCATGTGCCTTAGCATGCTGTCCAGGAGAATGTGCTCCAAGATTTTGGCAGGCACAGAGGTGAGACTGACTGGTCTGTAATTCCCCAGGTCTTCCATTTTCCCCTTCTTGAAAATGGGGGTTATATTTCCCCTTTTCCAGTCATCGGGAACTTCACCTGACTGCCATGATTTTTCAAATATGATGGCCAGTGGCTTAGCAACTTCATTCGCCAGCTCCTTCAGGACCCGCGGATGGATTCCATCAGGTCCCACGGACTTGTGTGCGTTCAGATTTTGAAGATGGTCACGAACCAGATCCTCTCCTACAGTGGGCCCAAGGTCTTCATTCTCACAGTCCCTGCGTCTGCCTTCTAAGAACTGGGTGGTGCAGTCAGAGCCTTTGCCAGTGAAGACCGAGGCAAAGAAGTCATTCAGAACCTCAGCCTTCTCCAAATCCTGCGTAGCCAGTTCTCCCGAAAGCTTCCTCAGGGGGCCTATTTTGTCCCTAGTCTGTTTTTCGTTTGCTACGTACCTGTAGAATCCCTTCCTATTATCCTTAACATCCCTGGCTATGTTTAATTGTAACTGGGCCTTAGCCTTCCTAACCTGGTCCCTAGCTTCCCAGACAACATCCCTGTACTCTACCCAGGCCACCTGTCCTTGCTTCCATTTGATATAAGCCTCTTTTTATCTTTGAATTTTCCTCAGCAGCTCCTTATCCATCCAAGGAGGTCTCCTGGCCCTCCTGCTGCACTTCCTTCTAATTGGGACGCAGCACTCCTGAGCTTGCAGCAGGTGATCCTTGAATATAAACCAACAGTCTTGGGCCCCCCTGCCCTCCAGGGCTATATCCCATGGAACCTTACTAAGCAGGCTTCTGAAGAGGCCAAAGTCTGCTCTTTTGAAGTCCAGGGCAGTGAGCTTGCTACACGCTCTTCTCACTCTCCTGGGGATCTCAAATTCGACCATCTCGTGATCGCTGCATCCAAGGCTGCCCTGGAGTACCACATTCTCAACAAGCCCTTCCCTGTTGGTGAGCACAAGGTCAAGCATGGCACCTCTCCTTGTCGGCTCCTCTATTACTTGCAGAAGGAAGTTGTCTTCCACACAATCGAGGAACCTCCTGGATTGCTTGTGCCGTGCAGTGCCATCATTCCAACAGATGTCAGGGTGGTTGAAATCCCCCATGAGAACAAGGGCCTGCGAGCGTGAGGTTTTTCCTATCTGTCTGTAGAGTGCTTCATCCACAAGTTCTCCTTGATCAGGCGGCCTGTAACAGATCCCCACAGTAATGTCTCCCACAGCTGTTTTCCCTTTAACCCTGACCCACAAACTCTCTGTAAACTGCTCACCTGTCCCCAGACAGAGTTCCATACTCTCCAGCCTATCCCTAACATAAAGGGCAACTCCCCCTCCCCGCCTGCCAGGCCTGTCCTTTCTAAAGAGCCTGTAACCTTCCATTCCAACTACAAGCACAACAACATATATGTTATTTATGCTTATTTTTTCAATATATTTATTTGTTTATACATATTTATATATATTTATTTGAATATATTTATATATGTCTCTATTGTGAAATTAAACAATGATTAAAAAATACAGCTATGCTGACAGCTTCCTTATTTGCATGAACCATTTAGAGTTTGTAGAGTCAAAATGGGAGTCATAAAGGTTTTGCAATATTGTTCCTAGGTATCAGAGTCATGCTGAATTTGGAAAGGAACTGCAATATGTAAATAATATTTGAAAGTCTGCATAGCTTTATTTAAGTAAAAACAAACACTAAAAATTAATTCCTCACAAGCTGCTGATCGGTTTCAAAACCAGCACCACCTGCTCACTAGGAACACACAGCCAAGCATAGCAGTAATGTTAAAAATCTTAGATAAATAGTTCCTGTCCCAAAGTACCTTCTTCTTGAATCTTTGTCCTTCAGAATGACTTCTAATTTACATTAAAAAAAAAAACAAACAACAAAACCCACAAAAATCCCCACAAACAAACAAAAAAATCCTTTGCATCTTTAAACCTTAACTAATGCACTTATTTGGGGCATTACAGTCCTTTCAAGTTTCTGTGGAATGTACACTATTTGTGTCATCTTCCCTATGATCTAAGGGCAGGCCTGTTGAGTTTCAGGAAGCTTCTTTGGCAGAAGCAGGTAGGTTCATTTGGGTCAGTGAGAGTAGAATGGAGTCACCACGGAACAGATTAAAGTCCTTCCAGAGTCACTAGACACAATCCCCTGTCAGGCAGACTATTTTAAGCATGTGGTCATACGCACTGCTTGCAATTTCACTTTTTTTGCAATCAGCAACAATAAAGTCCCGGAAATAACAACATGCTCAGACAGACCAGCAAATTGTACAGATATGCCAGAAAGGACTGCATGTAAGAAAGGCACCTGACCAGTAGTAAAGATAAATCTAGCTGCCTTCACTAGGTCCCCTCAATGCAAACAATATAAACACAGGTCAGTGCCCATTCCCTTCCTGTAAGGATCAGCTCCACAAATAAACACTCCAAAGTTAGAGTGTATCCACTTCGGAATTTGAAAGCTAATAAAATGTTGAAGTGAAGCTCTCTGAAAGGCGAGTTGATTATGAACATTAGGTCTCCTTTCCTTAGGAAAATGGAAACAAACTATATCTCTGTCAAGCATTGAGTCTTACCATTTCTGAAGAGAAGTCAAATGCCATTTCTCTTTACTTGTCAAAAGGAAGAAATTAGCTTCCCCAGCTACATGTTATTATCCACCATCTGTGTGATAGCTTTTCGTAATTACTTACATACAGAGTCTTTGATAAGCCTTATTCCTGATAAACAGAAAATAAAATTAACTCTCATACTAGATCAGTCACTAAGAAGACTTGGAATAAATATAGTAGAGCTTTAATTTTTCTCTTTCAGAAACCTGACAAGACAGCTGCTGAAACACACACTTAGAAATCTTTGTTTAGAAAGAATTTCTAAATGAAGCTACAGCCTTCGAAGACTAAATGCGCTTCACTGTCGATTGGAAGGAAACATTCAGTTGTTTGCTTCAAGAAATGAAACAACAGCTAAAAGAATATGAGATGATGCAGAGTTATATGATAGGTTTGTTTGCTTTCTTTTTTGTCACTGAATTTTAAAATCTACACCTGAGTTAGACATCAGTAATGCATTCAGTTTTGTTTTGGTTTGGTTTGCCTTTTTTTCAATTGATTTTTAGACATCTGTTTCACCATACTTTACCTTTAGAAGATTAAGTCTTCTGATGACAGATCAGTTATTACTGTATTAATGATTTATTGATGTTAGACTCAGGACTGAAAAAAAGCCCATCCTTTCCTGAATGTAATAGATTTGAATAAAGGAAAAAAATTGTATGATCCTTGAAGCATACAGCAAACGGTTTCACAGCTTCATTGATTAGGATATGGCAAATGTATTACTTATTGTGAGGAAGACTGAATGTTTTTTCCCCTCCCAAACAAAAACAAAGTTATAATGATATTTCTTACACCTTACAGCCATTCAACATTCTGCTGAGGATTAACCAGTTAGGATAATTGTTTAGTCTTCAATTTTCAAACTAAAGTTTCAAGTACAATCCCTTCATCACTCATTTTAAACGAATGTCTTTATAAAACTGACATTTCTTTTTCTGTGACACCTGTCATTGTTGCACTTAAACAATACTATTGCCTTCAAGTATCAGGGACCTGACAATATAGTCCAAGTAATTTGAAGTAAAAACAATTTAAACCAGACATTGAATATCTTCAGGCAGAATGTAAAAATATAGGTGAATAAACATAGATTCAGTTGTATACATATAGGTTCCTTTAGAGGAGTGGATTTTTATCTCACCAATACCATTAGACTGAAAACAGCTTTCAAGTAAAACATAGAGGAATACACTAAATCTGAAGACTTCTTTCTGTGCTCATGGCAAGACCACTTGTTCAGTGACTTAGGAATATTAGCTTTTCTAAGCCCCAGGGAAAAATTTAGAACCTAGTGAGAGGAGATCAAGAATGAAATAATTTTGAATTTTAATCTTAATTAAAAAATGTGGGGTTTTTTAATTTTTATTTATTTTTTTAATTGATATCCATTTGTTCTTACTCTCCAGAAAAAGCATAATGAACAAACTAATTTACGTAAATGTTAAAAAAGGCATTGAAATTTAGCAAATATTAGAGAGCACTTGTAAAAAGTGAATGTTAAACTACCAAGTATTAATAGCTACACTAGAATTTAAAAGTTACATTAATTTAAAAAGGGATCAAAAAAATACTGTGTTACTTCCTAATTCAGTACTGCTATTCAGGGTAGGAAAATGATACTGACAATCTACAGACCTTCCCCCTGTCCAATGCATCATACAAATGCATGAACAAGTCTTAGGAGGAGCAGCTGATGATTGAGGGAACTGGGATTGTTTAGCCTGGAGAAAGGAGTCTCGGGAGACCTTTCACTTTCTAAAAGTACCTGAAAGGAGGTTGCAGGGAGATGGGTGTTGGTCTCTTCTTGCAAGTTGCAGGTGATAGAACAAGAGAAAATGACCTCAGGTTGCACCAGGGGAGGTTTAGATTGGATATGAGGAAGAATTTCTTCCCCCAAAGGGTTGTCAAATGTTGGAACAGGCTGCCCATGGAGGTGTTTGAGTCACCATCCCTATAGGTATTTAAAAGGCGTGTAGATGTGTTCCTTAGGTATACGGTTTGGTGGTGGACTTCACAGCTCTAGGTTAACAGTGGGACCCGATGATCTTAAAGGTTTTTTTCCAACCTAAACAATTCTATGATTCTTCAGTTCTATGACCATTATGCTTGATGGAGCCCTGCTGTCCTCGAGATGGCTGAACACCTGACTGCTGATGGGAAGTAGTGAATGAATTCTTTGCTCTGCTTTGCTTGCATGCACAACTTTTGCTTTACCTATCAAAATTCCTTTATCTAAACCAACATGTAGTTCCATTTTTGCCCGTCTTATTTATCACACTGGGGAGGAAGTGAGTGAGTGGCTGGGTGAGGCTGAGGTACCTGCCAGGGATAAACCATGACACCAAGTCGCAGAACAGCATATACAGCGTCACTCCCTGTTTCACAGCTGTTTAGGGCAAGTATATTTTTAAATTAATTTTCTAGATAATATTTTTGCTGGAATAGACAAAATTATCAAAAAAAGTGAACAGGAATTATTGTCTTTTTACATAAAGAATAATTTTTTAATTTTAATATTGCTTTTATCACAACAAATTTACCAGGGTAACTGGCACTTCTGGCTAAGAAAGAGCAGCTATTTGGAAGGTCTGGGTGCTTCTTTCTGTCTATCATCATACGATCCAAGAATTTATTTATTTCCTTTTGACCTCTATTGTCTTATCCTTGAAAATGTTTAAGAACAGGAAAAAAAAAAAAAAAAAAAACCGAAAACCTAAAACCTAAAGTAAAACCCCTTATTAACTAAAATGCATCTTAACTGTACGTTAGTAATAAAAGTTTATTAACTTTGTTACCTATATGTATAAAGGTTTGTCAACGCTTAAACCCCATATTTCTTAGGAGTGTAAAAATATAATAGTATATAAACTATCACATACCTATTACCAGTATTCTAACCTGTCAATATTCTGTAGCATGTTGAAAAGCTTTCTTTGTAGCCTGTCTTTACACTGTAGGGAAGGTGACATAAATAGTGTACATTCCACAGAAACTTAAGAGGTCTGTAATGCCCCAAATAAATACATTTATCAAGATGATGCAATGAACAGTTAATATTTCTTTCTTTTTCCACTTACCTACTAAACTCTGTAGAGTTTATTTAAATGAAGGGACTTATCAAAAAAAAAAAAAAAAAAAAAAGAAACAATCCACTAATAGATTAATTTTACCAAATGAAAAATTCTTCTTGAATTTCACTTAACAGTTTTACTGGATTTAACTGACTAAGAACAGCGCAGGAAATCCTTTGCTTCTCAGAGAAAAACAAGCAAACAAAAAGCATGTGTGTGTGTGCTTGTTCTATCACGCTGATTTGCTGACACAGGAGGCTACTGAACTTCTCTCTGTTCAGAAGCTTTCATAAATCAATTATTCAAACTGAATTTTTTGAATAATACTATTCACCTTTGGTCATCACTGTATCATGGTGATATGTGAGGGGCTGGAGATGGTAAAAAATGGAAAAAAGACTACAATGAATCTTATTACAAAGTTTTGACTTCCATTTCAAAGGAAAAAAATAAAAACACAGTTTACTGTGCTCAAGAATATATTGTAGAAGACCATTTAAGAAGTAATTAATGACCTTACTAATGAGTAGTTTTTATATGCCCAGTATCTCCTACCTAAGCTTCTTCATGAGGCTTCCTGAACTTTGTTCATGACTGATTTGGATTATGAGTCTTAGTCATGCTCATTCTACCAAGGACGTTGTGCAAACTAATGGTGAGTTCTAGATATAAATCACTGAAGTATGAGGCATCATTTAGTTACAAGGCAACAGTTTGGATGATCTTTTAAGTCTTCCTTTCCTCCCCCTTTAATATTAAATGAAAATGTTTTAAAAATATAGATATATTAATTGCTTTCTGAAGAACTGAGAATGAAAGAGACTGTAGTAAATACAAGTAGATGGACAAAGAAACAATTTCTTTCTTGCCCTCATTGAATCTACTATCTGAGATGTAGTGCTTACGCCTTGAAAACAAAGCTCAACAGCATACTTGAAACAGGAGATACAATAATAATCATCATCACATATATTGCAGGGAAGAACAAAAAAAAAGTGTAAAATAATTAATTCCTTTCATCTTTTTTTTAATGTGGGTATTTCCTTGCTCTGTGTTGACTACATGGAGGCTCAGAAACTGGTAACTGCAGCATGAAGAGATACAGTCCCATTTATACTGCCCGAGCATGGCAATTCTACACGTTTTCTTATCTTGATTTTACACTGGAATATCAATTTTAACATTAAAAACCAAACCAAACCAAACCAAACCAAACCAAACCAAACCAAACCAAACAAACAAAAGAAAAACCAAACCAAACAACTGAAGAGGCAAGGTGAAGTTGTTTTTCAATTGGCAATAATACGTTTAGCAACTAGCTCAACAGGCTTTTCAATCTCACTTCTGGGAAAATTAAATGTCTGAACACATGCTAGCTTTGAACTAGGAAAAAAACCCACACCAAACCAGACCAAATCCAAATAATTTACTAGACTTAATATAGAAAGAAATGATGCAAAAAAGTGTTGGCTTTCAGCTTCCTCCTATTTTTTTGCATCCAGTATGTCTTCCTATGTTGACTTTATGCTTGTTCCATCCTCAGATGAAACAATATTTATTTAGTGCAAAATATTCGCATTTTGCCATTTTAAGAGACATTATCTACACACACAAAATATGTAAATCTATGTAACAGTGCTAAATTCTGTACAGAAAGTTTCCTTCAGCAAGTCACTTATTTCGATTTCTTACGACCTTTTATTTCAGAAGAGTTCAGATATAATTCCTTGTCAATAAATCACTCCTAAATGGAAATAAACATGTATATACAAACAGGTGCAAGATTTTTAAAAAGTCAGTTGAAAACTGCAGGTAAACAGGTACAAGTTACTGCACAGACATACCTTGATTTTAACTAGTGTAAGACTAAATTCAGTTCAGCAAATCAAGCAATTCCAGCTCTTGGGTAAAAGTTATCAACTTTTGTATACACTTGCCATAAAAGTGCAAGAAGATAAAGAAGTGTTCCTCCATATTTTAGGAAAACATTTGACTTGAAGAGGAAACTACATATATCCTAAAGTGGGGAACCTTGAACCGTCTACTTAGTAGTAGGGTCCATCAAAGGTAATTGATGGAGGTTTTTGAACAGATGGAGAGGTTTTTGAGCAGTGTACTATATTGACTGTAAAAATATAGTTTGAATGTCCAAAATAATTTTAGCTGAAGCAAGAGAAAAAAAAAAAAAAAAAAAGAAAGAAAGAAAGACATAAATACTCCAAACAAAACACCCTAGTTTTTATGTACTCCTGCTAACTATTTTAGTCTTGAGTTTTGAGCTTGAAATAAAATTTGGGCTACTGAAGTTTGAGTCCCAGCTGAATCTAAAGAGATTAAACCTCCTCCACCTTTTGTAAAAGGTACCTTATTATTTCTACATCAACAATCTGCCCAGGGAGCTTGTGAATGCTCCATCCCTGGCGGTGTTCAAGGCCAGGTTGGACAAAGCCTTGGGTGACATGGTTTAGTGTGAGGTGTCCCTGAACATGACAGGTGGGTTGGAACTAGATGATCTTAAGGTCCTTTCCAACCCTAACTGTTCTATGATTCTATGATTATATGATTTGTAAAGGATACTTCACTGAGAAAAGTTCTGACCTGTCTGTGCACTCACCAGCAACTTGGAGTTGCTCGGAGCTGGGTCTCTTTAGCTTGGAGAAGAGGAGACTGAGGGGTGACCTCATCAATGTTTACAAATATGTGAAGGGTAGGTGTCAGGATGATGGAGCTAGGCTTTTTTCAGTGATATCCAGTGATAGGACAAGGGGCAATGGGTGTAAACTGGAACATAGGAAGTTCCACGTTAACATCAGGAAGAACTTCTTTACTGTAAGAGTGACAGAGCACTGGAACAGGTTGCCCAGGGGGGTTGTGGAGTCTCCTACACTGGAGATATTCAAGGCCCGCCTGGACAAGTTCCTGTGTGATGTACTGTAGGTTACCCTGCTCTTGCAGGGGGGTTGGACTAGATGATCTTTTTAGGTCCCTTCCAACCCTTGGGATTCTGTGATTCTGTGATTTGCTACTGTTTTGGATTAGTGACCACATTTTTTTTTTTTTTTTTTTTGAGACCAATGTTAATAGAAAACAGAAAATAATAGGGAAATACAGCCACAATACCCAATAGCCTCATGAATCAGAAAAAAGAATAACCTTTAGCTTGAGCTGAAAGAGCTTAATAAATGGCCTAAGTATTCATGATCAATTTTTAACAAACTGATTTCTTGTTGATGCCTTTCATTTCGTATAAAACAAATACTGAGAGAGGAAAGAAAGGACTGTTGGAGGATAGAGGAAGACAATATATGAAGAAAAATAACTGACTCCATTGTCCATTACAAGTGTCTATTTCAAGGGGAATGACAAATTATAGTCTTCTACAACCTGTTTTAATTAAAAACCCAAGCTCAATAAACAAGATGGAAAGATGTTTTCCTCATATCTCATAACGTGACGGTTAGGGCACACTGGGAACACAGTTCAGAAAACTCCTTGTTTAGGAACTGATGTAAAGTCTTTTACAGTTGAGAATAATTAATAAGGTCACTGGAATAATTAAAAATAATAATAATTTTGGCTTGATCAAAGATATTTGTTTGCTTTGTTGTTGATGATTTTGCTCAGCACTACTAGACAGCTGACGTATAAAAAACTTGTTAGAGTAGCTAGAACACGTATAAGGAACTTGGGTGGCCCAAGTTTTAGAGATATGCACTGAGTAGTGTTTATTTGTGCCCCTGGGAAAACTTTGTATTTTATTTTTCATAAATTTCAGCACTGTGCTCTGAACAGAAAGAGTTAGTTACACAGTTCACATTTTTATTAGTAGCTGTCTTGGAAAAATACACATAATAAGTCATCTTCAACTGCAAGGTGGATATTGAAGTAAAAATAATCCACTGCCTGTAGGACTTCTATTATAAATGTAGGGATAAAGCTGAATGTCTTTAAAATGAGTGTTTGTTCTCTATTTCTAGTGAGATAGATAGTTAGCAATCACTTATGGTGGGTTTTTTTCTGGAATAGAAGACTGTATCAATCTATGGCTTATACAGCTGATGGCTAGGTCAGTAGCATCGTCTGGTTTTGGTTTGGAGTTTTACTGGGGGGACTGGGATTTTGTCATTGTTGTTTAAATCAGAACTCACAGAGCTTTAAAAAAGAACCAGGCTGGGGAAGGACCAGGTGGAGAGCAGCTCTGGGGAATGGGCCCTGGAGTCAGTGAACGGGACAGGAGCCACAGCAAACCCTGGCAGGAAGGATGGGCAGCAGCATCTGGAGCTCCATCAGCAAGACTACGACCAGGAGATCAAAGCAAATTTTTATCCCATCCTACCCAGCATTCACATCTACTACGTGCAGTTAGGGGCCCCCCAGTAGGGGAAAGACATCAACATGCTGTAGTAAGCTCAGTGGAAAAGCATCAAGATGACCAGGCTGGAATAGCTGGCTGGGAGGAGAGGCTGGAAGAGTAGGGCTTGTACAGCCTCATGCAGGGGTGGCTCCAGGGAACCTCACAGCCACGCCCCCAGTGCAGGGAGGGGTCGGTGAGAACACAGCTGCACCCTTCACAGTGATTCATTGGACAGGATGAGGGACAACAGGCATAAATTGAAACAATAGAGCTTCAGGCTGGATATAAGAAGAAACTGTTCTCTCAGGGATGGTCAAGCACTGAAGCACATTGCCTGGAGAGGTCATACTGGCTCTGTCATTAAGTATTTTCAGACCCCAGTTGCGTAAATCCCTCAACATCTAGTCTGACTATGCTGTTAGCTGGAAGTCGGCATCAACCTGATTTACTCTGTGCTCTAACGAAAAGAACACAAATGTGGACACTGGTTATCCTAGAATATATAGACAGACCTTAGATTGAACTGTTTTGTCTTTATAGTTTCCATAGAATTTTGATTCTTTCTTGTATTCAGTAGATTAAAGGAACTCTAATTTAACTGCTGATTTAATCTCTTTGATTTCCATTTGTAAGACTCCTTAAAAATCATAACCAGTGATTCTTTCACGAAAATTATATAAACTATTCCTGATCTGGGACCCAAAACCAGCACCAGTTACAGAAGCTAGTGTTAATGTTCTGTGGTATTCTAGCTCTTACTTGTTTTCTCTTCAGCACCATGAATTCTTCACCTTGTCTTGGAGTTAAGCTATGCAAAACTTTTGTTTATTATAGAAAGCTCTAATGTTTCAATGTTTTTATACTGAATTATGGACATGCGAAGATAATTTCTAACAGGCTGGGTTAACTATGTCATTGCAGAAAACCCGGACTGACTGTTGTCCACTGAAAGTTCACCTAGTCTTGCTTAAAGGTCACTTCAGCAACTTTTACTAAACTTTATAAGTTGTTTCTAAATCTGCTTTTATTGCCTTCTTCCTAACAGATGTTGCCATCTTCAAAGGTTGGAAATAGCATACATATGTGCAATGTAAAAACCCCCACCAAAAAGCTACAGGCAGATATACTTCTTGTTGACACAGAAATTATTGCACCATAATTTGTATATAAGTATGCATAAATCTGTGTTAAAATATGGAAAACTCATATACCTTTACAGCTAACTTTCAAGCTGCTAGTTACCTTTAGGACTTTTTTTCAGTAGTCACCCAGTTTTAAAATTAAATTAAGTCCAGTTAAGCTTAGTCAGGGCACACAAAATATGAGCGGTCTGGTTTTGTACGGAACTTTTGTAAGGATTTTGTCCTACCAAAAGCCTTTTTAAGACACAGTGATCTGAAGCACCTATTAATAAATATTTGAAATAAAGATATCTCCAGTATAATACTGTTCATTTATTTTATTTGTGATGGTTAAGACACCAATGAATGGAATGTAATAAGAGAGTTGTTAAATGTTTGAAGGTAAAATCTGCACTGTAATATTCTTGCAAAATTTAAATTGGCTGTAAGTTTCACTTAGGGGCAGAGAGTTTAAGGAACATCTGGAGATTCTGAAATAACCTGCATTCATTTACGTTATTTAAGTTGTAAAATCATATTCAATCTTGACCCACTCAGGAAATCTAACATAAACGTCCTGCTGACTTTGACAGTCATACAGCAAAAACACCCTCTAATGAGTATTTAATAGTCACCAAAAGTTCTGCATTAAGTACAAAGCCCTTTTGATTACTTATTCCACTAATTTAAAGTAAATGCTTTTACAGATGGCATCTGTTAGGATGCAGAGCGTGTGCTGCATTTATATGTAGTCATTGAAAATAAATTCCAGCTTTGGTATAAGGATAGTACAAAAGAGATCAAACATGAAACACTGAGTAAACATTTACTAGTGATATTTTTAAAGCTCTTCATAAAAATTATCCAGCACCAGAATACAATACTCGAAGTATATAAAGTAATTTAGAAACACTTTGGCAAATTAGCACCTAAAGAAAAATGACTAAGACAAAATAATTGAGCACTTCCATTTTTTTATCATCTTGCCTGGCATGCAACAATGTTATATTTTCCTATTCCTTCAAACTGTGTTACCTTATGAATAAAGGAGAAAAAAAAAAAAAATCCACACCTTTGGTTAGTAGAGATTAATGTGAGAACAATAATGGCTTACATTTACATGAGAGGAAAAAAAAAAAAAAGAAAACAAACAAACAAAAAAACTTACCAAAACGAAGCAATAACAATAAAAAATTAGCTTTCTCTTTCAGAAGAAACATTCGGTTTTGTGCTATCATCAAGAATTTCATAAACAAAAGTCATGCTAAAACAATCATCCAAAAAGTGTGAGAATTAAGAGTAATTTTTTTCTGTCTACAAACTTGTCACCAGTGACCAAATATTTAATGGTTTGATATGTTTGTAAAGAAACATCTTCCGCATATTTTAGAATACTGAGATATTGAGGGCATATTGATAAATAACAAGCTCAAGATTTTTAAAGAAAAATATCCATTAATTTAAACACAGAGTGTGTAGCTCTGCTTTACAGTTATTTCCAGTAGTTGCTGCTAAAAGCTTTATGTTTACTTCTTACAAGATATTAACTTTACCACACTCTGTGCTGTCACAGAGCATGTACCAAGTGAATATTAATTTCATAGTAAAGTTATAAATAATTGTCGTGGTTTAAACCCAACCACAAAAGCTCATTCACTCACAACACACACACACACACACGCTCCCAGAGGGATGGGGAGGAGAATCGAGAGAATGTAACTCCCACGGGCTGAGATAAGAACAGCCCAGTAACTAAGGTATAACATAAATCACTGCTGCTACCACCAATGATAATATTGATAAGAGAAAATAACAAGAGAAGAGAATACAATACCACCGCCGAACAAGTTCGACGTCCCCTAAGAGAGACCGTGCCCTTTCGGGTAACTCCCAGTTACTTCCCTGGGCATGACGTGCTGTGGTATGGAATACTTCTTTGGCTAGCTTAGGTCAGGTGTTCCTTCCTCCCGGCTTCCCCTTGTCCCCAGCAGAGCATGAGACTCACAAAGTCTTTGGCCAGAATGAACATTACTTAACAACAGTTAAAAACAATCGGTGTTATCAGCTCTCTGCCCAGGCTGGAAGTCAAAACACAGAGCTTGCACCAGTTACTAAGAAGGAGCAAAACGGGCACTGGTAAACCCAGGACAATAATTTAGGGAAAAATTTCATTATACAATATGAAGCTCCTCTAAGCATTCAAAACTCAAAAAAAAAAAGAAAAAAAAAAGAAAAAGAAAAAAAAGACTAAAAAAGACTGATCCAATCATTCGCTTGAGTCAGGCACCTAAAATTCAAGAATTATTGTCATAGTTGTGAAATCTTAAAGTTTACTTGTCACAGTGTTCCAACATGCAGAGCTGTGGTTCTTGGCATTGTCTCAACTCTGAGGAAAATGTCCTATATGTTACACTCTATGGCTTTTTTCACCTGTTCATCGAAACTGACATTATCTCACCTTTGCCTCGTACTGCGTGCATAAAGTTGCTTTAGTGAAAACACAGGCATTGAGAAATGTGCATGTGTTTGTTTGTGCGTGTGTATGATACACAAAGTTGATTAAGTTTCATACCAGCAGACAGTCAGGAAAAAAATCAAGATGCCCAGCTGAACTTAGAACATGAGAATACTGAGTTTCAATAATTTGGATTAGAGCAGTGTATCCTTTACTTGCTTTTAATAAAGCTGCACCCTAGAATGCCAAAAAATATGAAGAAATTATAATTATAATCAAATGTCAATTATCACTCCAGTCTTTAACTGTAATTTTTATCTTTTTGTGATTAGCATTAATTATTTGTAAAACAACCTGTATTAACTATTGCAGTTAAAAATGTAGTTACAAGCAAGTCCAGAATTATTGTTCTAGGACACTGTTATATATTCATTGTAACAACTGAGCCAGGTAATAAGTCAGATCAAGTTAATGTAAGATGAACATTTCTTACATTCTTAAGAATGTTCTTTCCCACAAAATTTATTTACCATGGGATGTGGGAGGTGATATTACTAACTGAGGGAGGTACAAGGGAGTAAGATGTTTGTTTTTCTTTCTCATAAAGGTGAATAATGGCAGTGAAGGAGCTGATGAGCACATGAAAGATCATCCTTACAGAGAAAATTTAACAGACAAAACCAGCCTATATTTCATTCAATTTCTAACCAGTATGTCCATAATATGATCCTTAAGAAGCTACATCTTCTGGGAGTAAAAGGGTAACTCGCTGCCCTTTTCAAACCTGTGCTGCTTCTTTATCAGTTTCATTTTGCTAGAACTATTTCGACAGTAAGAGTAATGAACTTTTAATCCTTGTAGACTACAGCCTACTTTATTAGCCTCTGTTCTCTAAATTTCACTACTTTGTTAAAGATTACTGCTGATACCACAAAAATCACCACTAGTAAGTATACCTATGATTAATAAAGTACATATATATATGTACCTATCAAGTCATTACAAATTATTACCAGAAATCAATATTATAGCGATAATCAATTATAGCAGCACCCAGCAATAGAAATCAAGCATATATAACAGGTTAGAACAAGCTTATCACTAGTGAAGTAAACTTATTAATGGTATAGTAGCAAATATGATAGATTACTTATATATATTACACCAAGCATGTTAGGCAGAACTGAGAAGGGGCCAAACCATCCCAGAGGGGAGGAAAAAATGATCCCAGAAGGAGACCCAACTATCTCAGAAGTGGAAGGACAAACAGAACCATCCCCAGGAGCGAGCTCAGAAGACTACCAGTACTATAACAGTTTCACTTTGAAGATAATTTGCATCATGGAGTTTGGAGTGAGGAAGGTGTCCCTGGTGAGGGTCCAATATCTTGTAGACAGTTCATGCAAACCTGTTTAGGAAAGGGAAAAGTATGCAGCACAGGAATTTCTCAGAGGGAAGTAGCTCCATTTTGCATTAAAATTAAATCATAAAGGCATAAGAGCACATAGGGCACCACAACTTAAAGCAACCAACAAATGTTCTTAATTTCTATTTTAAATCTGTAACAGCCAATACTTGATGTTTTCTGTTCTCTCAGACCTTTTTCTTCCCCCCCCCCCCCCCCCCCCCCGGATTGTTTCATTGTATTTGCAATTATAACAACCATAAACAGTTACTGATTCTTACTTTCTCAGGATATTTTTCCAGACTAATTTTCATCTTATTTTTGTGCTTATTGATGGTATTTCAGGATGTCCAGAGTTTCTATGTACCCAGATGAACTTCAAAGGTACCAGCTGCACTTTTCAAGGATGCTTGTGGTTCTCAGGCCTCATTCCCAGGCTAACATATTCCAAGCTGCCAGGCATGTTTTTCTGTCAGTATTTCAACAGACATTTCTTTCTACTCAGTAATTTTCCTTCTAAACATGTTGTCTTCCTGCTCACATCACCTGCATAATGAAATATCTTGTGGATAATAGCATCTTTATTGGAAGAAGCCATAGGATTAAGAAATATATTAATATCATCCATGTAGAATCATAGAATAGTTTGGGTTGGAAAAGATCATCTAGTTCCAAGCACCTGCCATGGGCAGGGATGCTTCCCACTAGACCATGTCTCCCAAGGCTCTGTCCAACCTGGCCTTGAACACCACCAGGGATGGAGCATTTACCACTCTTTAGGCAACCTGTTCCAGTGCCTCATCACCCTCACAGTAAAGAACTTCTTCCTTATATCTAACCTGAACTTCCCCTGTTTAAGTTTAAACCCATTACCCCTTGTCCTATTGCTACAGTCCCTGACAAAGAGTCTCTCTTCATCATCCTTGTAGGCCCCCTTGAGATATTGGAAGGCTTCTGGGTATTTATCAATCTGCTATAAATTGTGATTCCTTCAAGCTTCATTATATTAGCGATTCACATGTTTTACCTTGTACATGAGTCAGAAGAAGGGAATGGATCCCAAGTGCATTAAGTACTGGACAATTAAGGGAAATAAACATTTTCTGATTTACAAAAAGGAAAAAGATGTGATCTTAAAAACCCAGAAACCTTCAGGTTTTAGAAACACAGTCAGTACTCTATACTTTCAACACATGGAAAAACCTCCATACAAGATGCAGAGGGCTTTCTTCCCATCCAAGCAATCTAGGTTGACCACTTTTTACTTTGGTATTTGCTTTGGATCCCCTCATTAAGCACTTACTATGCAATATCCAGTTCATGGAGAGTTTACTGAATTAAATAATTAATTTCTAGTTTTTGCACTCCAAATGCAATTTTTGCTTTCATAGAAAATATCTTTCCACTTGTCTCAACTTTGTTTGAAACTAGGACTTGAACTTCTTACAGTTAAATCTTATTAGAATGCATTTACTAGATAGAATTAAATGTTTCCATTAAATATTCTATCAGCTACACTAGCTAACATCTATTATAGATTTCAGAATATACTGTAATGCTGAAAATACTATAAGGCGTCAAGCAAATTCAAAATAGCAAACAGAAATGTGCAAATACACAACTTGCTAGTTGAAGATGTCACACTCATGAAACTCAGGTTTCCCAAAGCAGAAAACCTTGGAACTGAATTTAATAAAAGAAACATTACATCCCTTTAGTATCCTGTACATGATCTTACAGTCATAAATCCACTTAGGTTGGAAAAGATCTTTAAAATCATTGCATCTAACCGTAAATGTAACACTGAAAAATCCAGCAGTAAACTATGTCCCTAAGTGCCACATCTTTTAAATAGATCCAGGCGTGCTTGATAACACTTTCAGTGAAGACGTTATCTTAAAAGTCAGTAAACATTATTTTTAATGACCCAAAAAATATCTCTTTCATTCATTTTGAGGGTTATCATTCAGATATATCATGCATGTAGGCTGAAAAGTTACTCCAACATTTTTTGCAAAAGGACTAGCAAATAACATTTGTAAAAACAATTTAAATGGGAACGAAGCACTCTATGTCAATAAAGATTGATATAAACTTTAGGAAAAAATCTTCCACATAACATCATGCATATATGTACAACTCTAACTGAAAAGAAATATAGAAATAGAATAAATAAATTCTCTAAGCAAGACATTTTTACTGTAGAGCATTCAAGTACTCTTACTTCTTAGTGGCAGAGCAATTCAATGTATGTGGCAGTTGCAAATAGCTGTCAGTCTTAACTCTTTCAATGTAAAACAAGCCTTTCGGAGTTGTTTGAAAAATCACGTCCTGTTACATTCAGAAATACCCAGAGACACTCATAAGCTTATGAAAAATGTGGTGAAAAATTTTATCCCAAGTACAAACTTTCATGACAGTTCCTCTTCAATTTAGAAAGAAATAAAAATGTGAATGAAAAGTATATATACAGAGAGGAGAAGAAGAACAAAAATTTGGAGGAATAAATACTATGGGGAGAAAAAAAATATTCCCAGTGAAGAAAGGGTTCTTCAAATAAATTTGAAGCAAGCTGGAAATTTGGCTGTGTAGGATTACATAAGGAAAAGGAACCACAGGAGGGTATTTGTAATCAGGAAGTAATTTTAGTTTTAATGAGGGGAAGCAGTAGACAAGACAGGTCTTTAAGACACCACCTGGAGGACTTTAAAGGAAGAGGAAAGCTCAGAAAAGTCTTACCAGCTTAATTTTTTAATGGATTTTTTTTTAATTTTTTTTATTTTATTTTTTTTTAATAGTGAGGCTGCATAGTAATCTGAGGGGCAATAAAACGTAAGGCACTTAATCTGAAATCTAGGAAATTGCCTGTGTAGGAGATCGTATGATTGAGGAAAGACTGTGACCAGAAAAGGCAACCAGTCAAGAGCTGTACAGAGGATGAGGACTAATGATTACGATATCCATCACTAGTCTAATTAACCTTTTCACACTAAATCATTCTTATTAGAAGCAACACTTTTAGGCAAATACTTCTAGCAAGATTCACCATAGGAGAAAGGGAGGGTGAGGATGGCATGGAAGGCCTTCTAAGAGCAAAAGGTAGGAGAGCCTTTTAAGAGAAAAGATAATGTAACTGTGGAAACAGAAATGGCTGCACAAGAAAGATCTTAAAATGATCATAAAAATGAATAACACAGTTAAAAGAGGCAAGAAAGAGGAAAAGGTGGTAGACAGTTTTAATACTTGTAAGTTTTATGTCTGCCTTTTAATGTGCATTTACTTTTTTTTTTTTAGCTATATTTCCCAAGAACCCCAGCACAAAGTTTCTTAGTTCTTATTTTTGTGTACAGAACATTGGTGCAGATTGAGAGCATTCCTTGCTCAATCAGGGTCCTAACCCTTTCCTTTGGAATGAATTTCATTCCGTAACATTAACTACTCTTTGAATGAATTCTTTGTTTTCTATTATACTGTGCATAATTTCTTGAGCTTTTCCTTGTCATGCATTTTGGAATTAAAATGACATCACAAATTATGCCCTGAGGAGTAGCTCACTTTCCTCATTTATGAATAGATTAATATTTGAATGTACCAGATTTTATTGTTTTAAATATTTAAAATATTTTACATTTTCAAAATTATTTCTTTTTTTACTTTTTACATCCATGACCTCAAAGCAGCCAGCATATTTTCATTTATATGAATGGCTATATAAGGACAAAAAAAGCCTTCAGCAGAGTTGTCACTTGAATGAGCTCTTAATTCCAGAAATAAAAATATGCATGTGCACACTCTGTTATTTTTAAATGCACCGATTTCTGTCTGTAGCAATCTGTTTATCACTTCAAACTCCAGCCTCACAGCACTATTCAATAAAATGTCCAGATATACTCTGTTCAAAATTTTGTAAGGAAATTTACTAGAGAAACAAATATTTTTGAAACCAATTGTAGTTGATATTATAGTAATAAATTATTTCATTATTAGTAGTCTTTATTGCAAAGGTATATTGGGTTTGCCTGAAGAAAGTCAGTGGCATGGTTTATTTCTTTATAGATATATTTCCATCTAAAAAATAAAATTTTCTGAATTAATGCAGAGTGAACAAAAAATTCTTCTTTAAATGTTTCATTAAGGCTGGAACAGCTGTATTGTATCTTTCTGGATGTATCATCCTTCCCTCACCACAACCAATAAGGAACAAGAAGGTTAAATAAACATGTACTTTTGGAAGAAGACAAATAAAAAGTAAACCATCAATGTTGTTTCTAAATAAATAAAAAAAAATTAGCTAGTGAAAAGAATTCTAATAGGAAACGTGACTCACAATTATAAACACAGCAACCCTCTGTACAGAACTAGTTTTTGATTGTCCTTTCTGCACTTTGCTCCCTTTTCCAAGTTGTACGCTTCTATTACTGCTACACAAATGCATTAAGTAACTCTAAGATTATATTATTTGAAAAAGAAAGTTCTGTTTTTATCCACTTCAATTCTAAAATTAGGATAAATTGATGACACACAGGTAGTTTTTCAGTATGACTTAAAAATATCAACTTGCTTTAAAGAACTTGAACTGATCACTAAAGTTCACATTGGAACACAATGGCAAACTACTTTTTTTAAGATACCAGCAAGGTATCAGAATAGCTTTTAGCTTCAGTATCTAAAGAAACTGCCCTTGCAATGAAACTTACATTTTCATTTAAGTGATTTCAGTGTTGTAAAATTGAAAGCATTCAATTTTTTTAAAACCATTTTTGTTCAGAGAAGTGTATCTACCAACTAAAAGAACTAGTGTTGATAAGTTTGCTTCTTTAATTATAACTTGCAGTAATCTATAATAGCATAAAACTACTTGGTTGTGGCTGGTATTGCTTGTACTACAATACCAATTGATGTTGTTATTGATTGATAAGATATTATTAATTGTACCACAGTACTGATTGCTGATAGTAATTTGTAATAGCTTGATATAATCAGCCGTCACAATTTTTTTAACAAACAGGGTTATCACATATTACACAAATACTCAAAAATACACATGCTTTTTATATTGTATTGGATTCATTGACTTTCTTTTTACTTTTGCTGAGGTACAACATGATAAACTTTGCTGAAGGATGCCTTGCTTTGTAGCAGTGCAAGACCATAAAACCGTTAACACATTTATTTTTTTTTCCCACGTAATTTACTGCTTATAAATTGGCATCTTTCAGGAACTAAACCTTCACGAGAGAGTGATTTATCTTCTTGATGGTGATAGTCTATATCTCTTCCCTGGTTAATTATTCAGATTACTGCTTTTTCAATACCTTTATATGGGCTTGGGGTACAAATTTTATACCTACCATACTGTAGGATTCACCTGTGCAATTGTTCTATGGAGGTATATGCTGTGCAGATGATGTAATAATAAAGCTTATACAACATGTTCTACATATTAACCTGTATTACACATGGAATGCTTTTAAAAGTTAATGTGAATCCTTCCAGTAATAAACTACTTCTTATTACTGTTCTTTTCATGTTTCTTATATCTATGGTCTATACACTCTGTTTCATGACAGAATAAGCTTCTTATAGCTGTTTCTACCTATCAGAAAATGGAAGAATATCTACACAGCCAAATAACACACTTATTTCAAAAACATTCTGATTTGGGAGTTTTTGTTGGTGTTCATTTATTTATTTATTTTCCTGATCTTGATGCACTTTCAAAGGAGCAGAATAAAACCTACACACATACACTCATCTCCCCCCATTTTTGAGGCATCAAGGTTTAGTAACTGGAATGGCACCCTTTTAGGAAAGATTCTTGCATTTGGCATTGGGCTCACCCAATAGGTAAGCAGCTCAGTTAAATGAGAAGAGTGAGATACATCCTGTCTTTGGGTAAGTGTTCCTTCTCAGGTGCGTTCCAATTAGTTTTCTGAGTAGGGCTGGCTCACCCTAAACGTACTGAGTAGAACGGTCTTGATATTATAGACTTTGCTTCTTCAAAGAAGTCTCGCGAGAGAAACATCAAGGTTCCCTGTCCAAGGCAACTGAAGGTAATAGTGCATTGCAATGCATTTTGTAAGGCAAACAGAGCAAATATGGAGAATAGTTTACACTTTCAACCTGAATCTGTGAGAAACAAGTGTGTTACATTTATCCTATAAGCATCCCTGTCACTTTAAGACACAAATCAGTCTAACACAGATTTTTTTAAAAAATAGAATAAATAATTACCACTCTTAACATTGAATGTTCCAGATGTTGGCTTAATTGAACAAATACTGTTATAATTACAGTAAAACATAATGTAACTATGGTTATAAAGTACAGTGGCACAGATCACCAAACAGCATAAATCAATAGAATCCCACTGACACCAGTATATGTATGTTGGGTTTCATAAGCAGAGGTGTTGGCTTATCACTTTCTGATTATTAGAAAGGAGGGATATATGAAAGGTATTTTCAACACTGTTTTAGGGAAACAGAATTTTTTTGTTTGTTTCTTCTTTTTTTTTTTTCCCTTCAAAGTTGGAAAGGCACACTTAATCATTTCAGCCATCTGAGTACAGATTGTAAGCAAACACCTTATTAGAAAATTCTGTCATATTGCCATATCTGAGAGCTTCAAATTTTGCCCTCATGTATTAACATAAATGTTCTATGCTTTCCAACGTACACATACAGTAATCCAGGTTATGTATTAAATAGTTTTATCAAATAGCATAGCAGTAATTTCTGTGTGACTGCTCTCTCCATATATAAAACATCACCCAGCCATATTGAAAGGTTTTATATGCAATGTTCCCCTGGGGTTTACCAATCTGTTTTTGTTATTAAATCTGCCATAGATTAAAGAGTTCATATAAAGTAAATTTCATTTTTAGCATTCTTTTTAAATGTTTTGCAACAAATGAAATATCTATGATAAAACTCAACAGACTATCATAAATTTAAAATTAGGATTTTAGATTTCCAAACATTATGAGATAAAATAACATTTTAAAATATAGTCAACATCAGGATTATGAGGAAGAAGTGCAGAAATCTTTCTCTCTTAAGACTTCATGTATTTGAAGCTTCAAAAATGTAGCTATTCTGAAGGCTTTTTCAGAGTAAAAATTTACAGATATACAAAATTTACAGATATAAGATCAGTACATATCTAATAAATGCTATTATTAGAAAACAGCAAAATAATCATCTTTGATGTCTCACTAACCATTTTATGAAAAAAAAAAGTCATTGTATGCAAACAGGATAACATTAAAATCTAGTGTTGATATCCACTTTTTAATAAGGAGATTCAATGCTGAATATATGCTGTTTTGAAGGGCCCCTTGAGCTTTTATTATTTTATTGTGAACTTTGTGCCTAGAACCACTTAACCACCAGAAGATTAGCCAGGGCCCTTCCATTCCTACCAAGGTCTGGCACAAACTGTAGTTAAGAGATTAAGCTGAAGGGCCCTTCTGTTGGGTGCTTTCATTGTTTCATTCCTTGGAGTACTCCAGCTACAAGACACCAAGCTGATTACATACATTCTAAACAGTTTGTCTTGTTTTGAAATTTGTATGTAGGGTAATGAACATTGTAAACATATGTAAAACTTCACACTAAGTTATTTTAGAGCTGCAGTTTGGTCCTTATTAAAATTCTGTCTTTCTGGCCTTTATCAGGCAATGTCATTTAGCTATAGTGATTTCACCACGGGTGAAATATGCCTTATTCAGAAATGGAAATCCTAAATTCCAGGAACACAATGATACAAAGGGGCCAGGCTCTCCCCCTAAACTATGCATGTCACTTATTTCTCAGAAACTGAAGTAGGCATAAAAAATCCTGTTAAACAAAGAAACTGCAGCTTAAATTTAAGTTGTCTCCAACTGAGGTGACAAAAATGGTTAGAGGAACAAGCATGCTGCTCCCAAAATGGATTATAATTATAATTCTTTATAATTAGCACCATCTTTGAATTTTTAAATATATTTATCTTTTTTAAATATTCAAATCTCTCATTCTCCACAGACCCCTACCCTTCTTCTCTCTCTTTCTCTGTAAAGCTGAAGGAAAATTAAATGTTGGCAGTTGAAGTAGCTACATAAGTATGGCAAAAGTCCAAAATTCATAAAGGCAGATCTGGAGTCATCTTTACATGTGCAAAAATAGTTGAAAAAGATTTTAGCACTCTAGCATTTTATCTGGGCAAGATTTTACTCAGTGGAAGGTGATTGACAGCAGCTCTTATGTTTGAAGATTTTAATGGAGAATGTGCAATGTCTAATAAATAGTGCTCCTCACACAGTTCAGCCATTTATTTGTTCAGAAAAACACATGCAGAGCACTCTGGGTCAGATGCGGTGGAAACATTTCATTGTCTAATGTAGATGAGGCTGTCCTTTTGTACAGACCCACTATATTTACCACAGTAATTTGTAATTGTTACATAGAATATCCTTTCTGCCACAGAAACATGACCACTGGAGATTTAATGAGCTGAACCTGTGTCAAAAAGAAGCAGTTCCATTTACTGCTATGAATTTTGTTAACTATCAATCAGTGTGCATTTCTGGCTTCAGGTGGCTAGTTTACACAAACCAGTCAAATATAATCCACTGCAATTTCACATATACATGAACTCTTTTCATTATTAATACTTCCTCACAACTTACTGTAATGTGCAATGGGAATTTAAGATCCTAAGAATACCTTTAAAAGGTATTTTAAAAGGACAATTCCTGTAAGATATATCGCTTTGGAATAATAAATTGCTGTCAAAAGTTTTCAGACTAGACACTGCCCTCACAGTAGTGCCAGTCAAGAATAAGTCTTCTAAGCAAATGCAATTATTCTGGATTTAAATCCATATATTTGAAATCACACAGTGGTTCAGTCCTCTCCACAAATTAACCAGGGCTTGCTCATGCACTCCTTGTTTAGACAAACATATATTCAGGTAAATATGCAGAAGTCTAGGCTTGGGGAAAGAATTATAGACAATTATAACACTAGGCAATCATAACACTAGATGATTAAAACACAAGTAACTTAATTTTAGCTGAAATTCATTCCCTGTGACACTCCCAAAAGCCCACGCACAAACACAGGAACACATATGCACACCTACACACACATACTCCTGTAAAAAAGTCATAGGTTTTCTTCAAGGAGCACCAGGATAGCTGGATTTCAAAATACACATTTCTAAACTAAAGGATGGCAAAGAAAGTTGCGAGATTTGTGCCCATGAGTGTCTGTGCCCAAGGCCTTAGGAACCCTGTACGACGGAGGCACTTTCAGTAGAATAGAAAATCTAGCAGTTGAGTGAATTTTTATTAAACGTTTAAATTTGCTGTAAGCCTAGTATAAAATCCTTGCTTTGCAAAAATGCAAGAAGTGCTCATATAAAACATGCATCATAAAAAAAAACCCTTCAAAAATGGAAACACTAAGGAAGATTTTTCATTTATCATTATTATTTTTAAAACATTATTCACAGATGTCATCTAATTCATCACTTCACCGTTTTTTTTATTAACTCTAAGCATACAACAAGGTACTTCAAACACAAGGGAGCTTTTTCCTGTCTGGACCAAAATTTATCTCCAGTATAACACCAATGAGTCAAGATTAATTTTATACCTTGTTTGTCTTTCTATTGTTGCATAGGAAAATAATTTTGTTTATTGTTCACTCTCCCCTTCTATTTTTAAAACTGCCATTTGTATAAAATATTATGTGTAATAAATTACTTATGGCAGAAATAGTAATAATACTAACCAGAGCTAACTATTTATCATTGTGTTTACCATTATGCTTGCTCTCTTCCTGCCCTGCATGCATTTTCCTCTATGCCTGCCACATCCAAGCAAAGCAGAAAAGCTATGCATCACTGTCACCAAAGGGATTTCCATAGTAGATCTGTCACAAATATAGTGTGACAAACGTTAGTGAGAAAATACTAGTTTGTCTTGAGAGATGAGACCTGGTGTAACTCTTAAGGACATCAGTAGTTTTTGGTTTAGGACTGAAGAAAAGATGAAAACACAGAATCATCAAAACAAATGCTTTAACAATCTAGCTTTGCACCAAAATGTGAACGTTCTTAGCCTCAGCAAGAGGCCAACTGATCAGGCACAACACTGTTTCAATATTTTTAATGATCAATATGCACTTACTGTATTGTGACTTTTGAATTTTTAAGGAGTCGATTAATTTAATTTCCTACCAGAATAGGTAAAAATTACTGTTAATACAGCTTAGTGTGTACTGTCCATCTGTTCCACTTATTCACACAACATTTCTGTGGGTCTTATCATCATTAGAGAGAAAATAATCTTTTAGTTAACTAGTGTAATGACAGTCTATGGCTCAAGATTGTTTTTTTGTTGTTGTTGCCAGTTTTTGTTATTACAAATGACAGACAAAAGTATCTACATTCTTAATCTTTGCAGGAAATTAATCATCTTTGCTGATGGGGTAAAGGATTATAAACTTTTTAAGTGATTAAAAT
Organism: Lathamus discolor; assembly: GCF_037157495.1. NCBI lineage: Eukaryota > Metazoa > Chordata > Aves > Psittaciformes > Psittacidae > Lathamus > Lathamus discolor. Next base: position 69,775,713 of record NC_088887.1, on the reverse strand, counting down.
ACAGCTGTGGAAATGTTTTAATTTGTGGGATGGAAGACACATGCTCTGTCTAATCCCTAAAACCTGCTTGCTTCTTACACTGAGAAGCTAGTTTCTGGGTCTTTTGAAGTTATCCTCCATCCCACTAAAAACTGAAATCCAGTTATCAAACAAACAGCTTAAAACTTGCATGTTGATGGCAAATAGAACTTGTTTTCTTCTGTGAGTCCATTTTTGTTTTGCTAAACTAATTTCATAGAAATAACAGAAATCTCCAAAAGTTTGAGATTTTTTTTAATAAACCTCAATTGGAGAACTGACACAATTTGCTTACTGGCCTGCATAAGAGAAAAAAATGCTAATCTCTTAAACCGCTACTTTAAACATTAATTTCCTTATATGGTAGTACTTTTTTTGTCAAAAGTATTTTTTCAGAATATTATTCTCATTGTAGAAAGATAGATTCTTTTGGAATTTTTCTATACAAGTTGCAGTTATATGGAGTAATAAGATACACTATACCAAACTGTAAAAGTTAAACTGGTGACTCACAACAAACATAACAGCCTTCAATATTATTTAAAAGTACAACTGTTCCTAACTTTTGTCTGTTACAAAAATCTGTCTATTCTTCTTTGTATTTGTTTTACATCCCTTTCTTACAGTTACAACCTTATAGACTGCAACTGATCTGCAGGTCTATACACTTCAATGGCTTGCAACTTTTTGTCTCAGTTACACCAGCATCTATTTTATATGCAACTCCTAGATCTGCGACTTCATCATATCCATGTCCTGCCACCAGATACAGAAGCGCTTTGTTCTGTCTCTTTTCATGCTGGAGTTTTTCCTAGGGGTTGCTTCTTGTTCTGAAACATGAAAATGTGTGAAGCATAAAACTCCAGCTGTGAATACTTACCTCCCTGCAGTGTTAAAAAGTTCAATATACAAAACACCTGGTTTCAAGCAAAATGTACACTAAGATATATGGCAATGAGACTGATTTAATATACCCCATAGGGCCCTCAAGCAGTTTTTAAATTAAAGACACAACATAGTTTGGTTTCTTTTTCTTTCTTTTTTTTTTTTTTAATTTTACTATTTCTTAGATAATGAATTGATGCCTCCTCCAACTGAAGAGAGAGTCATAAACAAAAAAATTATTTACGGTGAATGGAAAGGATAAGGATTCATTATTATGTGAATAAAATCTAAACTATAAAGTTTACACTATGAAAAAAAAGTCTTTGTTCCATGCAGAAGAAATACAGTGGCTCCCCAGAAAAGAAATGAGTAATCTTTACATGGAGATACAAGTTATGGGACAATTTTACAGTTCACTTGAGGTTTACTCATTAGCAATTAATCATTACTAAGATTTCTAACAGTTCAAATAACCAAATATCAGTATTTTGGCATATAGACTCCTATTAAAAGTGACAATGAAGTAAACCCTGGTCCTCTTACATTAATTTTGGCAGATATTATTTCACCTTCATATTTGACTCTACTTCTCTACAGAGTTGTTTTAACATCCAGGAGTATAGATGCACCTTGAAAAAAACTGACAAGAAGCTCATAAGAAAAAATAAGCAGGAAAATTTTAAAAATCACAAATCATCAAATATTGTTATAAAGATTTCATCCAAGATATACGTCATTTCTGGTTTTGCTCAGGCCCACATACTAAGTTCTTCTAGCATTATGTCTTGCCTATTTAGTAAGCCTTTCCTGTAGACAATAACAATTTTGTCTTCAGTAGGGTATGTCTAATATACATGTCTAATAATGGGAACACAATTTCCCCAACATATGTGTATGCACCAAAAATGTATTTTTAAATCAGTTACATAATTTAGGTTTTAAAATGATAGAGTTTTGGCATATACAAGACATTTCCACAAAATTTAAATTTGAAATTTCCAATACTTTTTTCAGAAGAATCTTCAGGGCTCAAGTGTTTGAGGCACTGAGGACTCAATACACCTGTGCAGCTAATTGCTAAGGTAGGATGGAGGGTTTTTTTTTTATGATAGATGATAAATTTTGGAGCCTGTCACGAATTTGACAGCTGCTGTAGGGGACCAGCTGAGCTTCACCCAATAGCTGGAATCCACCTCTACCGTGTCAACATATAAACCAAAGCCAGAAACAGATCTCTCTGAGGGCACAGAGAGCAATTCCTCTGAGGAGGAGTGCAATCACGTCTCAGCTAGATTTTTTTCTGACTCATCACTAGAAATTTAATATTCAAATAACTTTTAAAATAAGAGAGTGCCTGCCAGGTGTCATTTCTGAACTGTAATGTAATGGCAGTTGGATATAAATACTATTAAAGAATGCAGACATGCAGAGTAAACCAAGTATAAGAATGTCATGAAGAAGCCAACAACAAACTGAAGAGTTGAATTCATGAAGACATTTCATGAATATGCTAAGTAATTTTATTGAATATGTTTATTTAGTCGTATTTTCTGTTCTCAGTGGTCAACCACTGAAAAATTAGCAGATATCAATCACATATGTTTAGTGGATTTTGTATTCTGTTTCTCCTAATACTCAAGATTTGCTAACTCATAACACTTAAATATTCTTATCTTAGTGGTCACTACCAAGTGAAATAAATTCATTAATTTAAAGCTCCTTAATGAAGCCATTACCTTTATGTATTTCTAGAGGTGGATGAAGAAAAAATTATTGGAATAGATAGGGAACAGCTGTAGTAAACCTGCCATTATTAAAGAACGTTTTTATAATCTATAGTTAGTATCCACATTAAAAAACATATCACACTACTTTATGTTTCTGAGGAGTTCAGTAGTTGTGTGCATACTCTTAGTCAATACCAAATTCAAATTATCCTTAACTTATCTTAAAATGCAAAATGTATTACTTCATATTAACTGTATGCTAAGGGAATAGACACAGAACAGTTGCATTTTTTAAATGATATTCCATAATGCACCCATATAACTGCCTCAGCACTGCAGTCTTTCTTTGTGGTTGCTTAAAACATTGCTCATCTTTATGCTTGGACAATAAAGGTAAAATTTATTTTCTACAAAATATTATTTACATCAACTTTATTATTATTACTAACAAGAACAATCTTTTTGTTGATCTTGCTAATATCAAAAAGTTCCAGTCAATACTTAGTTAATAACTACAGTTCCACGGTTCTGATAATCCTGGTTTAATATTTTTTTTTACATTTTTCCTTTCTAATCTACAACATTATCTGGCTTCTTACATGTTTATAAGTCATTGTCGTGGTTTAAACCCAACCACAAGCCTCATTCACTCACTCCCCCCCTTCTTGCCCTCCACCTGCTTCTGGAGGGACGGAGAGGAGAATCAAAAAGAATGCAACTCCCGTGGGTTGAGATAAGAACAGTTTAGTAACTAAGGTATAACACAAATCACTACTGCTACCACCAATAATAATAGTGCTAAAGGAAATAACAAGAGGAAAGAATACAACACCTCAATACCAGCCGACCAATAACTCGCCCCACTCCCCCCAGCCAAGCACTGACCGATACCTCCTCCAACCCTGCAGTCCCAACCCTTCTGGGTAACTCTCCGTTACATCCTGGGCATGACGTGCTGTGGTATGGAATACCTCTTTGGTCAGTTTGGGTCAGATGTCCTGTCTCTGCTTCCTCCCAGCCTCCCCTCCTCCCTGGCAGAGCATGAGACTCAGAAAGTCCTTGGCCAGACCAAACATTCGAGCAGCAACTGAAAACATCAGCATTACCAGCACTGTTCCCAGGCCAAAAGATCAAAACACAGCACTGTACTAGCTCCGAAGAAGGAGAAAAATGACTGCCGCTGCTCAACCCAGGACAGTCATCAAGCAATAATCCTAAGTATTTAAATATGTATATATGTATTTTTATGTACACACATATAACAGCCTCAGCACTTCTGTCTTTCATTGTGGTCTGAGTTTAAATAACAGAAAGTGAGAGAAGTTATTTAATATAAAGGAGAAGCAAAGTGCAGGTTACTACTCAGCCTCCCAAGTATAATCTGAACACCATTATTTGTAATTTATTAAAACTGGAAAAGTAAAAAAAAGAAAAAATAAAGAAAAGTGAAGCAAACAGTCAATCTGCATTAATTGGGCAATGTAATCTAGAAGATATCTCAACTAGATTAAGACATGTTTCTTTGACTGAGAGTTTACACCATGGTCTAGGTAAATGGAATTTTCTATTTCTACAGCATATTAAAATATTCATCACCCTTTTTAATGCGAACAGTGTTTACAGGCTAATTCTGATTTCAACGAATGTATTAAAAATTTGTAAATTGTAAATCAAGTCATTGACAAAAAAAAAAATCTTGTCTATGAGATTCTTTTGAATGATTCAGTATGCTGATGTATTTCTTATACTGACTAATTGTTTAAATATCACTGATCCCTTAAATGATGATAAAGTTTTTAAGAAAAAAATATACGATCAATGACCAAGAAATAACAAATCATAGAATCATAGAATAGTTAGGGTTGGAAAGGACCTCAAGATCATCTAGTTCCAACCCCCCTGCCACGGGCAGGGACACCTCACACTAAACCATCCCACCCAAGGCTTCATCCAACCTGGCCTTGAACACTGCCAGGGATGGAGCACTCACAACCTCCCTGGGCAACCCATTCCAGTGCCTCACCACCCTAACGGGAAAGAATTTCCTCCTTATCAGAAACACCGTGTTGCATATGCATGACAATTCACTCAAATAGCAGGTTCCTGGTAGATGGCAAGATCAATATGAGTGAACAGTGTGCAGCTGTGGCAAAGAAAGTCAACTGGATGCTGTGTTACATCAACTAGGTAATCAGATAGAGATGTCATTATCTCACTCTACTCACTGTTTGTCAGGCCACACAGTGGAATACAGTGTTCGGGTTTTAGTAGGTGTTTAAATAAGAAGTAATGTCAGAACTGTTATTATAAAGAACAATATTTGTTAACTTTAGAAATAATGTAGCTTTGTTTTCTAACAAAGCTATATCCAGAGCATGCTTTCGGTCAGTTCAAATCCTTCTTCAGAACCAAAATTCTATCACCATTTATTTGCAAGTGTAAGCTGTTTTTCAATAGTAAGAAAAAGAAAACATCAGTTAGCGTCCTGTTTTCAGGTGTAACAGTTATCTTTTTCTGCTTCCTACTAGCTGGTGCAGTGCCGTGACTTGGCCACAACAGCTGAACACCTGCAAGAATACGTATCTGCAGATGTTCCAAGCAGGTGTTTATTTGGCGCTGTAGCTGCCTTCTGACTCAAATTTCTAGGAGACTTTCTAGAAACAAAGACCATGAAAACATTTCCCATTTAGAGGTCAGTTCTGCATTCAGAAATATCTGAGGGAAAAAAACTACTACAAAAGATGATATAAATGAAGTTGGATTAGATAGGATAATTTAATTTATGTATCAGTGAAAGCGAGCTACAATTCCTTGACTTTAAATAATCATTTTTTTAGTTTTAGTTTGAGGAATAAGTTGGCTACAGGAGAGGGTAGTCCAATGTAGAATTTTCCCTATTTTAACACTTTAGGTGATAATAATTGCTTAGAATATAGAGAGATAGCATTACTGTCTGTGCTCAAGACCCTACAAACATTTTAATTGGAGACCAGGTAAACCTTACTGTAGCGTCTGTTTTGTCTTCATGAGCTACATTTACACACCGCTGGAATCAGTGATAATAGGGTGAGAAGTGAGACCAGTGTCTGATGAAGTTCTTAACCTACTTGCTCTCAGACAGTGTTTTCCATAAGAATATAAAAAAGTTCTATGTTAACATTTTTCAAGATCATAGTTCTGAAAATAAGAAATATATTCCTTAACTTCTTTATTTTATATTAATGGAGTGACAGATCTGTATGCTAGCTGAATATTCCTTGCTTTAAGAACAAACTCTCCTACATCAGATACAGTATATTAATCAGGATTCTTTTTTCTTTTCAAAACTGACTCATAAGAAATCAATTAATAGAATAATTGAGCAGTACCTGTAATGGTGGGTGGAGGGAGGGAAACCAAAGGACAAGCATTAGGAAAAAGCCTTTAATGCCACAAATCCTAAACATGTCGGGTCAAGTTCCACTTGTCCTGCTAACAGCAAAGTCAATGTACCTACATGCAGAGAGTAATGACAGTAGAGAATAAGTTGAAAAGTCTTTTGTAGGATCTATTTTATATAACCCGAGACAGACTTTCTTATCAAAAAACAAACAAATAAACAAACATAAATTAGGTTACTGAATCTTGTTGAAAAGCTTACTAGAAAAACAGGTATAAACTGATGCAGCGTATCTTCTGTGTGAATCTCTGTGGCGCATCTATGTACGATACCAGTTGAAAGTGATTCAGTATTTTATAACTTTACATTATATAGTTACATTTTGCATTTGTGTAAGTCTGGGTGCACACCCAGACATGAATGAATGGCTGAATCTCTGTTATACATTTCCCCATCTTTAACTAGTTTCCAATAATAAATTGACATTAGCTATAGCACATACATTGAAAAATTATTGTGTTATGTCCTTTAAAGAAAGTAGTGGGATGAAGAAAAAATATGACTCATAGTCACACAAAGCTTCCTGCATATCCCTGTTAGGGTGTATTTTTGGTATCACGCTTGAATAAGCCTCTGCACAAATTCATAAGATAGTCTTTGCATAAAGTGAAAAAAAATACTTTCTGAGGCAATGAGGAGATGACATAAACCAACCTCCTAATAGTACAGAAGCCATGGTGTTTGGTGAAGAAATAAGAAATTGATATAATCTTAGGACTCAGTACTTCTATCCATACTTATTTGCATTTTTTTTTTCTGTCTAGAGAGAAAGGAGAGCAAAAGTACTTTATTTCTTTATGTAGCTAATGAAAATGCTGAAAGAAAAAGTCACAAAGAGACTGCTGCTCCCATACACTTATGCATGAGCAGGAGCAAGAGCACAGAGAGAGTGGATAAATGCACTAACCAGATTTAATCCACTTCTGAAGTGAGCAAGGGCTTACACACATCCCACATGTCAGGTATCAAAGCTGATTGCCAATTTGTTTATCATAGTACACTATCTGAAATAAATATTTGCTTCTGTTTTTCCTTTCTCTGTTCCTTATCCTTCTCTATCTTCCCTATGTTTCTGCCACTTCCTAATTGTTATGAAGTGAAACTACATGTTTGAAATAAAAAAAAAACCCTCATTCAGTCCTACCTATGATCACAGACCAAGTGCAAACAAGTTGTCATATTCAGGTGTAATGTTCAGTTACATCTTTGAATTTGATACAAAAGGAATATGGAATTTGTGTCTCTTAAAGGGTATAAATGTATGGAATACCAGCTGAGTACTAAGTATGTGTAAGGGTCACAATATCAATGACCTGTAACAGTACTTAGACTGGAGAATTATTGGCCTCTATCTGGAAGTATTTGATGGTCAGTTAAATCTAAAGCTCTCTTTCCACCCAGTTTGATAACAGGAAGTAAATATGAATACTTTAAGATTCTAAAATCAAACTCCTGCTCCTTTCACATTAATTAAAGATGATTCATTCTGACATTCTGTTCCCAATTCTAAACTCTAGGACTGAGGAAAACAAGATCAGCCCTCTATTCTCAAATAGCAAAAAAAAAAAAAAAAAACCCACAACACTCCACAACCTAAAAAAAAGTAACAGAATGGTAAGTAATTAATATATTTAAAGGAAAAAAAGTAAAGCTAGCACTTTTAGTACATGGAAAATGATACCACCCTTGGTGCTACAGAATTAGCTCAAAATGCTGTTATACATCTACTGTAACGATTTTCCAGGAATGAAAATTTGTTTCTTAATAAATATCTCATTAATCTGAGTGTCACTTACAGCAGAAGGAAGAGTGGGACACTTTAGCCATCTGTTTAAAAGAGTACCATCAGTGATTTTCCATGGCTGTTTATTTTGGTTCTAAATCTTTTGAAAATGTGTAGCACATTTCATCTGAGACATAGAATCACAGTGTCAGTTCAGGAGTCAGACTCTCTCCCAGCTCCAACATGAACTTGCTACCTCACCCTGGGAAGACAGATCCATTTTCTCCTTTTAGGTGTTAAAAGAGAGTCTTTCAGGGTGTGTTTATACTGCGAAACACCATTCTGTGTCTGTGATACCCAGGCTAATCCCGGGTTGTTGGTTATAGGTGTACTAAATAATTTAGGGTCATGTGGTGATATTAGTCTGAATAGCACTTTATCATGGCTAAATTTATCCTTTGTTACCTCATCTTACAAGAAAAAAGCCAAACAAATACAAATAATCACTATATTTAGTGAGTCAAAAAATATCATTCTTGAAAAATCACCACAGAATATAATATTCTGAACTAAGTTCTAGCCTCAGAAAAGGGTGGTATCAATTTCCATGTATTAGAAGAAATTGCATACACTACACAGCTGTTATACCTGATCCTTACAAGCAGTGAAGCTAATTAGTCTTGGCACAGCAATACAATGACATTGTTACATCGCCTGGGTTGTGTCAGAGTAGCTCAGGTATCTCCACAAAACTGCACAGTTCAGTGCAGGTATACACAACAGGAATCAAATTCTCACTTCCCATACTCCACTGCTTAGATAATGCCAATGCTGAAATGAAATAATGTCACTAATTAAAGAAGCATTCTTAGCAGAAAGAAAAAGGCATGCTAGCAGATTGCAGTTGAATAGAGAGAAGAAAAATTATGAGGCCACAAAACTACGAAGTAAAATATGAAAAAAAAAACCATGCACCAAAGTCGTGCTTATAATTTTTGATTCTTGTTCTATAAAATACCTGAATGAATAGCTTAAACCAGAAAACAAAATTTCTGGTAACATATTAAGTCCTACATCTACCATGAGGGTGAACAGCATTACAGATGGCTGAGACAAAGGTGCTCACACAATCTTAAATAACACTTCTAATTAAACAATTTTTTTTTTCCCTCTGAAATATAAGGAAAATTTACTTTTTCTCGTCCAGCATTCATATTTTTTTCTGGAACTTGGTCTCACTCTAGAACAATCAATGAGAGAAAATAATAAAAAGCATGATTTTTTAAAATGACTAATCACGAATATTTATATCACATGCATGTGCATATTTTTTTTAATCTCCACCTATTTTATGTCTACGCAGCAACTGTTACAATGAAAAATGTTATCCATGATAAATTCTTGTATTGCTACTAACACTGTCGCTGAACCATCTAGTCTAGACATTTTCTGAATGCGGTCCCTTAAGTTCCAAATGTACACAGGTACGCTTATATAAAGATTGAAAAATGAGATTTTTATTCTCTCACTCCAAACCGAGTAGTGCATTTTTCCTAATATTCTATGTGGATTTCAATGGCACATGGAAAACATATAAACTTGGAACAGTTAAACATTTAATATTTCCTTTACTTCATTCAAGTAGGATTTCAGCAAGTCCAACTGGCATCATGCTGTTTGGATCCAATCCATAAAATTACTATGCCTAATTTTTCTCAAAAGGTTTGTAGAACAGCTGTCAAGGTAATCTGGAAAGGTAAACAGTAAAGACTTTTTGCTTTTAAATACTATTGTGGATGGGCTGGTACCAACAGCTGCAAGCTGCCACAAGCGAGAGATCTGACTGACCTCGCGTTTGGTATTTGGACTATTGGACTATTAATGAAGGATTCTTGGGTGGATAAAGGGCTCGTCGAAGCTCACTTGGCATAAAACAAAATAGAACTGGCAGAAGCAGATTTGATGCAGAACACTTCCCTTCCTACATTACCTCTCTCTCACAAGCAGGGTTTACGGCCAACACCCAGATAGGTCGTGCTGCATGATGAGGCAAGGTCTCTGTATAATTCTGTGGCTATCCACATTATTAGATCAGCACTGTGGAAACAGTCGCAAAAGTCAGTTTCTCATTTCTTCTGTGGTTCTGTATTTTGTTCCCACAGGTAACATGGAAAAATAACCCTACCCTTCTTCCTTTGGACTTTATTGTTGTGAGAAATTCACTCCTGCATGCTTTCTCAGTGATGTGCTGGGCAGCGACTGTGGCAACGTTATACTTGCCTTTATGTTGCAAGCCAAATACACCAAGCCCTTCAGGCAGCAATCGTTATCAGTTTGTGAAAGCAACCAGAAATCCTAGAGTCACAACATTACAATAATGGGAAGGATTAAGCAATACAAGTAATTTTAACAGGACCCAGCTTCCACTTTAGTATCTATCAAGAATTTCGGGGGGGGGGGGGGGGGAATCTAAACCAATTAAAAATATGTGTTCTTTTAGGAAGAAAAACAATTGAAATAGACAATTTGGTTGGAGGTGCAATGTCTAGTTAATCTTGTGCAGTCAGGGAAGTCATACTTCTGTCAACAATCTTTTTATATTCTTACTTCTTCATGATAAAGTCATGAGCAAAGTTACTGCCACACAAGGATTGTTTGTAGCAAAATGAGTATGTGTCAGAGCAGAAATGAAGAGAGGCTTTTAAGCTCTGTGTTTGTGGCTATTTGAAAGGCTGTTATCAGCATGTCAGAGTGTGTGGGTTTGGCGTCGTCTGGCTGTGAAGCCACACAATGCATCCTATGTAAGATTTGCAAGGTGTTCTCAGGTTAAACTAAGCCCCTCACACCTACCACCAACGGTGACATGTAGAGGGAATTTTCAACTAATTCATGACTTTCTGACTGCAATTCAAACTCAACATACATCAGTGTGCCAGCTCAAGTTACTCCGCTTCCCTTTTATCAAGTATTTTTAAATTGAAAGGTGTTGAAGAATATTTCTAAGGCATATCTTTTGCCCAGCAGCATGACAGAAAACAGAATCAGGGATTCACTCCTCAGTTAATAAAAGTTCGGTATGCACTTAAGTTAAACACCTGCTTAAATATGAGCAAATGCTCTTTTCTTCTTTTCTGAGTCAAAATAAGAACTGAGTAATTTCTTTAAAGATGATACCTATATGCTTAATACCTTCATAGTTATATTTATTTAGGTACTTTGAGGTACATCTTGTGGAAAAAAAGTGCAAGCTGTCTCCTCTCTTGTGTAGCCTTGTAATTTCTCTCATTTTGCAGTCAGATGTTTGCAAAATGTTTATATGTTGTAAACTGGTCAGATCATCATGCTCCCCCCGAAAGGGAAGTTGAGAATGCACATCTTTACTTTGACAAAAGGTTGAATCTTCTCCCTCTACTTCTTCCATGTATATATATACATGCACATAAAGTATATATAAAATTAGTATTATCTTAATCTCTGATTAAGACAAGTTCTGCCCAAAGTGGAGCTCACAACAAAACTCCAGGATTTTCAGCGAGACATGATTTTCTTACTTTTCCTGGCAGCTGGATATTTTCATCTGTAACTCATGAGGATGTTGCACCTCATGAGGATGTTGCAGATATACCTACTACACCAGTGAATTGAACTCATCGATAGCATAATATCCGTGCCACTTAAAAGGTCAGTGTGATCCCTCACAAAATTTTAGACTACAACACAGTAATACTCTAGAAAATAGCCAGGCATGGCTCAGGGCAGACAAGGCAGGCTCTCTTGATGCCATTTTGTCCATGTGAATGCAGTCTACGCCATGCCATTTACGTTCTGGGACAGATATAAAATGGTCATGATCTATTTTATTTCCCTCTGTATACTTTATATATTTTCCATAGAGGAATATTTATTTAAATAAAAGCTATGACATATGAATTTTCAGATTTAAATAGAATTTTGGTTGGTTTTTTTTTTTTAATTTTAGCTCCTCAAAAAACAGTTTAAGAATTAATTTTAATTTCAGTGAAGAGAATTTTCACATAAATTTTATTAACATCTACTGTTATAATTTAAAAATGTTAAAATATCACATTTGCTTTTGACTTTAAACAGTGTGCTTCAGTAGAAACATGTTACAATGAAACTTCAGGTTAAAATAAATTACTAATTTTATCTCAGCTTATTTAGTGGAAATTTTCCTTATTTTATGTAGTTTTCCTACACTAATTTCAACCTAATTCTACTAAACTTTTCATGGGATTATATATCTTAACACAAGTTTTTCTATAAAAGTCTATCCAATCACTTGTCATTGTAAGTCTCACAAAAGACTTGAAGTAAATGAAGAAATCTGATTTTCCTTATCATTTAAAAATACCACCTTAGATAACACACTCTTCAGATTTGAGACTTAGTACCTGGAACAAATACTTGACCATGTAACAGACTAAAACTGTGGTGCATTTCCAGATTTTAAAGGACCAGTCATGTAGTCACATATGGAGTCAGAAAACGCCTTGGCCTTCTGTATTGCTTTATTTTTTAATTTCCAATGTAATACTTTATTGACCTGAAACACAACTAGAAGACTGTGCACACCTTATATCCTGTTCTCATGTATTGCGTTCTACAGCTTACACTCATTTAGAATATAGCCCATTAAAAATTATACAGAGCAAATAAATAGAACTGGTTGGTAACAAATATATGATCCATTTTCTGTACCTGTGAACAAGTAAGTGCTAAATCATAGCTCTGACAGTGATAATTTCAAGACATCTGCAGACATTATTGTGAGTATCAGATCTAGCAAAATGCGTTTTTGTACTAAAAGCTCCTAGTGTGACCTTCAGGCCCTTTTTTTTGATAAAAAGCAGTAAATTTCATTATATCCTGATATGAATGAAACTTTCTGCCCTTTTAGTTACCTGTTTACTTAGCCTGCCATTTCTCCTATGCATCTTACTCTTGCTTACAGACAACTTTACCCTCAGAAATTAATATAGACCTAACTGCAAACTCTGTAAATAAAACTACAATTTATTTCACTTACTATAGCTATGGCATGTGTATATATATGTGTGTGTATGTGTGTATATACATTTATCTATGTATATATAAATTTATGTATGTAAACAAACTTTTATGTATATTTCACTTTAAAATTCTAATATAGTAAAAGTTCTGCCCTTGCATTAGTACACATTTAGTATATCTCACAGCTGTTCTATCCTGAATATTTATCTCGGTGAGTGAAGATTATTTTAAAAAGATTAAGATTATTTTAAATTGCTGAGGAGCTCGAGAGAGGACGCCTTCAACACCTGAGCGGGGGGACGCTCAGCCTCCAGGAGCCTCAACTCAGAGCGACAAGAGCCATAGAGGGAGCCTCCAGTTCTCGACAGGACGGGACGGGAGACGGCAGCTCTGGTGACGCGAGCAGCTGTCTCACAGGGGGCGGAGCCAGGAGGGACGGCACCAGCCCTGACTGGTTAAAAACTTGCCCCAGGGAGTACGAGTGGTTTAGGAGAGCAGCGAGGCGGTTTGTGCGGGCAGCCGAACTCGGTGGTGAGCACTCGTCTTTTGACCAGGGCCCGGTCTGGGAGCTCTGCTCTGGCTGCCCCGGCGGCGGCCAGCGTAGGCACCCAGACAGAGCCGATGGGAGGGGAGGCTGCAGTGCAGAGCTCGGAGTGTAGAGGGTGCCTGCACCCGTCTTGTGAGGGAAAGGTGCGCAATGGGCAGGGCTGCACTCGGTGCTCCGTGGTGGAGGCCCCTCCTGCAGCAGGGGCTGAGCTACGGGAAGCTGTCAATAGGCTAAAAGATGTCAGGGAAGCTGAGAGGAAGCAGGACTGTTTGCTCCAGGCGCAAGGTGTGCATAGGCCTCAAGCCTCCCCTGTAGCTCATGGAGGAAAGAAGGAGGCCATTAACCCAGGAAGCTGGGAAATAGTAGCAACAACAACAACAAAACAACAAAAACAACAAAAAACAAACAAAATCCAAAAAAAAAAAAAAAAAAAAAAAGGAGGAAGCGGACAATTAAAAGCAAGGGGCTTCCTCCTTAATCTGTTGTCCTCACCCAGAACTGCTTTGCAGTCCTGCGGGTGGCTGATGAGGAAACACACTCACACCATGTGAACAACCGGCTGATGCACTGCTACAGAAGATCTCTACTGGTGCTGCCAGGAAAAAGTGGCAGGTTGTAGTAGCAGGGACCTCTACTTTGGAAGGAACAGAAGCACTCATCTGTCGGCCTGACCCAGTGTCAAGGGAGGTGTGTTGCCTACCAGGGGCATGGATCAAGGATGTTGCAGAGAGGCTGCCTGCTCTAGTAAGTCCCACTGACTATTGTGATCCTTGTGGGAGCTAGTGATATAGATAGCAATAGCCTGGAGAACATAAAGGACTACAGAGCCGTGGGAGAGGTGGTTAAGGGCTCTGGAGCTCAGATAGTCTTTTCATCAATTCTCCAGGATAAGGGGGAGGACCTTAAAAAGGCTAGGAAGATTGGCCAGGTTAATAAATGGTTAGAATGGTGGTGCCATAGTCAGTGGTTTGGGTATCTAGAACATGGGACTCAATTTAGTAGGCCAGGTCTAGAGGGCTGGTGGAGCTGATCTGACAAGGGGAAGAGTGGTTTTGGTAGGAGGCTTGCCAGACTGGCCAAGGATGCTTTAAACTAGCTGTGTTGGGGCATCATTCCATCCCAACACACCCAGTCAGTTGCCACCACCTATAATAAATGCTCGGAGCAATGCAGAGATATTCCAGTCGCTCCAGCCAATGAGCTGGTTTCATTTGGAGGTTGGCTCAGATGGCTCTACACAAATGCCCAAAGCATGGGGAACAAACAAGAGGAATTAGAGGTGTGTGCACATCTACGGGGGTATGATATAATAGAAATCACAGAAACATGCTGGGATGGCTTCTGTGACTGGAGTGTTGGAATGGAAGGTTACAGGCTCTTTAGAAAAGAGAGGCACGGCAGGCTGGGAGGGGGAGTTGCTATTTGTGTTAGGGATAGGCTAGAGAGTATGGAACTCTGTATGGGGACAGGTGAGCAGTCAATAGAGAGTTTGTGGGTCAGGGTTAAAGGGAAAACAGTGATAGGAGACATTATTGTGGGGGTCTGTTACAGGCTGCCTGATCAAGATGAATCTGTGGATGAGGCACTCTACAGGTGTATAGGAACAGCCTTATGATCACAGGCCCGTGTTTTCATGGAGGACTTCAACCACCCTGATATCTGTTGGAGGGACGGTACTGCCCGGCACAAGCAATCCAGGAGGTTCCTTGATTGTGTGGAAGACAACTTCCTTCTACAAGTAATAGAGGAGTCTACAAGGAGAGGTGCCATGCTTGACCTTGTGCTCCCCAACAGGGAAGGGCTGGTTGGAAATGTGAAGCTCCAGGGCAGTCTTGGTTGCAACGATCATGAGATGGTTGAATTCGAGATTCTCAGGACAGTGAGAAGAGGGTGCAGCAAGCTCACTGCCCTGGACTTCGAGACTGCAGACTTTGGCCTTTTCAGGAGCCTGCTTGGTAAGGTTACATGGGATACAGCCCTAGAGGGCAGGGGGCCCAAGACTCTTGGTTGATATTCAAGGATCAACTACTACAAGCTCAGGAGTGTTGCATCCCAACTAGAAAGATGTGCAGCAGGAGGGTCAGGACACCTCCTTGGATGGATAAAGAGCTGGTGAGGAAAATGCAAAGGAAAAAAGAGGCTTATATAAGGTGGAAGCAAGGACAGACGGCCTGGGAAGAATACAGGGATGTTGTCTGGGAAGCTAGGAACCAGGTTAGGAAGGCTAAGGCCCAGTTAGAATTAAACTTGGCTAGGGATGTTAAAGATAACAGGAAGGGATTCTATAGGTACATTGCAAATAAAAGACAGACTAGGGACAACATGGGCCCCCTCCAGAACCTATCAGGAGAACTGGCTACCCTGGATTTGGAGAAGGCTGAGGTTGTGAATGACTTCTTTGTCTCAGTCTTCATTGGCAAATGCTCTGACCACACCACCCAAGTCTTGGAAGGCAGATACAGGGACTGTGGGAATGTAGCCCACTGTAGGAGAGGATCTGGTTAGAGACCATCTTAAGAACCTGAATGTGCACAAGTCCATGGGACCTGATGAAATGCACCCACGGGTCCTGAAGGAGCTGGCAAATGAAGTTGCTAAGCCACTGTCCATCATATTTGAAAAATCATGGCAGTCAGGTGAAGTTCCCGATGACTGGAAAAGGGGAAATATAACCCCCATTTTCAAGAAGGGGAAAATGGAAGACCTGGGGAATTACAAACGAGTCAGTCTCACCTCTGTGCCTGGCAAAATCCTGGAGCACATTCTCCTGGAAGGCATGCTAAGGCACATGAAAAACAACAAGGTGCTTGGTGACAGCCAACATGACTTCATTAAGGGGAAATCCTGTCTGACCAATTTGGTGGCCTTCTATGATGGGGCTACAGATCTGATGGACAGGGGTAGAGCAGTGGACTTCATCTACCTAGACTTGTGCAGAACATTCGACACTGTCCCACGCAACATCCTGGTCTCTAAATTGGAGAGACATCAATTTGATATGTGGATCACTCGGTGGATAAAGAACTGGGTGGATGGCCACATGCAGAGTTGTGGTCAATGGCTCAACGTCCAGCTGGAGACCAGTAACAAGTGGTGTTCTTCAGGGATCGGTGTTGGGACCGGTCTTGTTCGGCATCTTTGTCAGTGACATGGACAGTTGGACTGAGTGCGTCCTCAGCAAGGTTGCCGATGACACCAAGCTGTGTGGTCCGGTTGATATGCTGGAGGGAAGGAATGCCATCCAGAGGGACCTCAACATGTTTGTAAGGTGGGCTGATGCCAACCTTATGAAGTTCAACCAAGACAAGTGCAAGGTCCTACACCTAGGTTGGGGCAATCCCAGGCACAACAACAGGTTGGGCAGAGAAGAGATTCATAGGAGCCTCGCGGAGAAGGACTTAGGGCTGTTGGTTGATGAGAAAATGGGCATGAGCCGGCAGTGTGTCCTTGCAGCACAGAAAGCCAACCGTATCCTGGGCTGCATCAAAAGGAGCATATTGCAATCACTATTGCATCCAAGAAAGGTTAAAACTTGCTATTTCTTTTAGAATTTCTGTGGGAGTATTTATTTTAAAAGAAAAATTGCACATCAAATGAATAGTTCGTGGAAACTTAAATTTAAGGGAAGATGAACACTAATAATATGCATGTGGAAATAATTAAACCAGAAAAGATTTTCAGGAAAAACAGGAACAGAAAAACAAGGAAAATCCTACTACTTCTCATTGCATGCAACTTAATCTTGGTTGAGTATTATTGGAAGATGGTGACATGCCAGTGAAGAGAAAACCTTTAGATACGTGACATTTTAGCCATATCTGGAAAGGAATTCTGTGTAAAAGACTGCATGCATGGAAGATGAAATTGTATAATTTGTTTTGTTTATTGGTAAAAAGTGATGACATTTCACAAATACAAAGAAATATCTCAAGAACTCCAGTGGAAACATAAGAAAATAGAATTAGCTGACACTAACTAACCATGAGGTATAGATGGAGACTGTGAAAGTGATACCCTTTTGGTTTCCACTGTGAAATCACAGACCTCAGGTTATATGAATGAAATCTTTTAATAAAAAATAGATCCAATAATACGAGGTAACTACGGAGAAGCCTAAAATCCTGTCAGCATTTGTCTATGCTTTTGAGAAGTTTCTGTTGCCTTTCACCTTAAATAATCCATTATTCTAACATCACCTGCACTTCATTACATATAGCCATATGTGGCATTTTCAAATAGCGGCGAATTTCTGTATGGCTCCATTATAAATTCAATTTTCTGCACCTTATATAGCTCAACAGCCATTTTAAATCACATTGGCCAGAAACTTTACAAGTGTAGAGACTAACATCCTGACCATAAGACATAAACCTAGGCAATGTAGACAATAAATAACACACATCTGGAAATATGGACAAGTGTCTTTAGTGTTCACTGGGATCAAGTCTTTTGTATTCGCTTTCACACACAGATGCTTCTGTATACACTGACACACACATCTGCTATGGCCATTCATTGCTTTGCCCCACCAACTTTTGAATGTTGCTAAGAATCCATGTCAGGAAATTATTCGCACATTCCTCTGGAGGTGCAGCATCAGGAAGCACTACTCAGTTTAAGACTTCCAGCTTCTCCTTTCTTACCCTGTAAACAACCTCTTTGGAGAAAAAATAATCCTTTGCTTATTTAAACAAGGGAGTGCTACTAGAACAACATTTTAACTGAAGATGCAAACTTCTGGCCTGGAAGGCTGTTCATAAGCAATAACAATTGCCTTCATCTAGCTTATACAGCTAATACATATATAAGAGAAAAATGATTAAATATTACTAATTACTTATCTGCAAGAAAGTAACCTGTAGAGCAGGAATAGCTGCAGAAATCAATTTTTTCATATTTGCAATAGATGAGTAGTAATGGAAGAATAAAAATCTGTAAAAAATTTGAAAAATAAATTAAAAGATTAACAGGACAAGTAGACATTGTACATTTTGAGAAGAAAGTTACATGAAAACTGATTTATTTGTGTTCCAGATCTGTGCAAGATGTCATGAGATTTCTTTTATGTAGAAAATACTATTAACTCTGAAATGTCCTTTTACACTCTATTGGAATAAAAACTAGACATACCAAAATAAACTTTATAATTTCTTCCTAAATTTTTGGTTTGGGTTGGGTTGGGTTTTGTTTTGATAACCACTTAGAAGCAATATACGCTCATGAAATCATCTTCTAAATGCTAAAACAGTATCAAATGGGCATGTGTGTGGATGCAGCAGTTTGTAACTGTTGATGGATTGGAAAATGACAAGGTAAAAGTAATTTCTAAAGCAAAATACTTGGAAGAGCTCAAGACACAATCAAAATTGCAGAGAAAATCTACTTTTTTTTTTTTTTTTTTCTTGGAATACTTAATGCCAAAACAGCTTTGAATTGTTTTCTGGGCTTTTTTTGTTGTTGTGGTCGTCATTCTTAAAACCCCAGTGTTACAGTAGCAAATCCTGCATCTCAATGAAGAAAACAGTATAATTTAAATATATTGTTAATATATATGAAAATATATACCAAAAAATGATATAACTTTGTAAAAGTTGTCACCGGAAAAAGTGTAACCCACTTGCCACATATATTTTATGCATGCATATTTGGCGGAGTGCCGGTGATTGTATATTTAGCCCCCAAATCAGGTGCCCAATGTAGAAATCAATGTCTTTATTAGTTTTGTCAGTGTTCCATTATTGTGCATACATACATGCTACAATGGATGAGGTAAGAAAGCATCATTCTAAAAGATATTCTAAAATTCTAAAAATTCAGCTATACTGAATCTTTATGGAGTTGTTGGCACAAAGAATGATTTCTGCCCAGCTTTTAGTGACAATATACCCTGCTCCATTTTGATTATAAACACATAACACCTCCATAGCAGGTAGAGCAACTGCCTGCGAGAGGACAAACATTTGACAATTCCTTAATTGATTCATAGATTGTGTTGGTATTATTTAGTGGTGTGTTACAGAAACTGTCCAAGACCACATGGCTGCAGCAAGTCCTCCTCAGGATGACAGCAAGGGGTCTGCAGAATGCAGTTAGAATTGCTCCCAGTTGGACATTTAACATTAACATGGTTTTGCCTGTGTTTAATTGTAATTACCAAAGAAGACGCACACTGCTATTTAAAGGTCAGGCCTGCTTGTCTCTCCAGTTATTGCTCTGCTGCTGAATGGCTTTTATCTCTACTGTCAAGAAATGAAAATGAAACAAATATATGTATATAACTGCAAAAGAAAACTATTTCTGAGTGTCCTTAAGGTTTTCTAGGTTTCTTCCTTGAAAGGAGCTGTGTATCTATATAATCAGTACAAAAACAGTTAACAAAAGAAAGAAAATACCTGCCTCATAACTCAGATTTAATTTGAGCACCCACAGAAACTCAATAAGAATTTTTTGACTAATGGAAAATCCAGATATTCACGTCCTCTCCAGTTCTTTCTGCCACATTCCCTTTTAAGAATTATTTGGCTAATGGAAACTGCAAATATTCATATCCCCTCCATTTCTTTCTGCTGTCTTCTCTTTCTGGAATATTTAATTTAATTTTGTAGTGGACATCAATTAGGTATTCAAAAATGAAATTAATTTGGTATTTTTAAGTAAAGCTTTCAAAGTATTTGGTGGTAGAATGTCCTCCCTGAATGCTGGAAACAAGGTAAATAAGGTTGGGGTTTTTTTAGTATTTAATAAAATAAGAGAAAATTATTTTAAACATTTTTGTATTTACTCTTATATTTTTAAGTTTTAATGTTCTGTGTTGCTGGTCTTCCAACACACGTTTTAGATTCAAAGATTAAATGGATTTTTTAAATTTTTATTTTTTTATTTTTAGAAAGGAGTTTAGTACGTAAGGTTTCATACTTGTTTGTTTTCAATGTTACTGGTTCTTATTTAGGGTAAGATGACCATCTTCAATGTCATTAATTTAGACTTGAAATTCCAGCTTAAGTACAACAACGAATCTTAATATACTGCAGAGTAGCTCACCATTGTGCAGTGCATAAACAGCATTTCTGTACTTACAATGGAAAAGCGCTGATCTGATATAACATGAAAATTAGGTTTTCCTCTCATTCTAAGAGCTGGTGCTTTTACAGACTTAAATACAGATAAAAAAGAAAACAGAAAAAAAAACCCACTTAACCAAAACCAAATACAGCCATCAACTGTGAAAATAATAAACTATAGTTACAACCATGTTTTTTAAATTAGTAAAGGTATTTGCAAAGTGCTATAACCAATCCTATTTTAAAAGGTAGCATATATACCTCTGTATCTTGTAAGATTTCCAGTAAAGAGAAACCTTCTTTGTAATTTCTGATTTTTTTTATAATTATGCTTGCTGAAAACTTAGTTCTATTTATTAAATTTAAAGTCAGTACATCAGCATGCTGATAAACTTTCTTACATTACTCCAACTGTTCACTTATTGAAATGATGGAAGACAATGTGTGCTATATGCAGCATGAATAAAACGGCTTCCTACTTTACCTTAGTTTACCTTTTATGTTTACATTTCCATATGAAAATAGTCTTAAAGTGAAATAGTTGGCTAAATAACTATAAAGTTACCAATAAAATACTGAAAAATCATGAAAGGCTTTAAACAGCTCTGAGTTAAAAATGTCTACAGGAAAAGCAAAATATGTGTTACAATCTGGTATATAGTACATTTCCAGTTTCTGACCGCACTGCCCTAAACACATTTAATATTAAAAAAAAAAAATTGTTATTTGCATGTCAAAGACTGATTTGGTAAGCAATTTTTGCTCTTGAGTATTTTTACACATGAAGGTAGCTCTAATGAGAATGTGTTTTGTGTAAACATGTTCAGAAGCACCAGGAGGACTGAATTGTAATGGTAACATAAACTATGAAGACACTTTCTGAAGGGAGAGAATTTACCTTGATGTGAAACCTGTTGTTAAGTGACAGGAGAATGAGATCATTACTGTATATCTCTTATGGTAAGTAGCCTTTCATTGCTTTAAGTGAAAACTGTAGCTACATAACAGAGTGCATAACTTCATAGTTTCTCATTTTGTGCAAATGCTAACAGTACACAGACATCAAAACCTAATATAAACTATTAACACAATGCTCAAACAAACTGAAGTGATAAGTACAAATAAAAGCATCTGTGTTGGCTGAGTCTTGGAGTGGTGGCTGATTTATCTCACTGAGCACTTAGAAATTAGTGTTTAATTCTTCTTTTTTCTCAGCTCAAGATCACTGGTCATATACTTAACTACACAAATCTATTTAAATAAACAATGTGCTTATGTGTCATTATTCAACTCTTCATGGCTGAAGTCCAACTCAAAAAGGGGAGGGGGAGGGAAGGACAGGGTAGAGGAACAGCAACACAAGTATCTTTGTCAGAATTAAAAAAGGGGGCAGATTTTCAACTGGTATACCTTAATATATTTCATTGCTGTAACATCTGAATCTGGTAATACTTATTCATGTTGCTGAAGGCTTTGGAACAAAGTAATCTTATGAAATTTACAAGGTAAATTACAAGGTGTCCAAACTGGTACATTTCCAATATGTGAAACAAATCAGGAAAGGGCATTTCACACCAACCAAGATTTTTTCACACAAACAAATATCATTTACCATAACCATGCAATCCATGAAAGAACAGGATTTGAATTCCATTTGCCTTTTAGATACAATTAATACATAACCAAAAACCATGACACAGTGATTTAGACATGCTTATTGTATCTATCTTCTTCATATATTTTCCATTTAACTAAGACTAGCATAAAATCCATACTTCAGCCCTCTGGGATTGATCTAAGGCATAATAATTACTAGATCACTATCAGCTTTCCATTTAGATGAGATATATAGTCAGATGCTCCTATTAGCTCTAGCTACTCTCCATTGCCCTCTGATTAAGATACGCAGGTGAGGATGTTACCTTCAAGTTGGTTAGTTACCTTCCACATAGAAGACGATAACATTGTCCAGCATTAATTGATTAGGTTACGGTATTAATTTGTAGGATTCTTTCATAGGATCTGTTTCTCTGAAAATATAAAACAAAATATTAGTTTGGGGGAGGGGAGGTATGTGATCATATGATTTGGGAACTTACTCTTTTTCCTTATAAGAAATACATAATCTATATATTGTATGAATATAGGCATGGATATAAAATTAATTATATTAATGTAGTTGTGCTTTTTTTTGCTTACATAGACATATTTCACTAGTTTTCATTTCATTGTGCTCTTCAGGCTTGCAGTGACTGTATAAGAGCAATCACCCGAATGACAAGATATTTTCCTTCCAGATACATGCAATAATATTGCAGAATATGGTCTTTTACAATTTGATTGATTTCCCTCCTATTAACTGTCAAAATTGCATAGCTAACCTCAGTGAGGTCTGAAATGCATTCTACCTTCATCTCACCTGAATATACTGTATTTTTATACAACTAAAGCTTATAAACAGACATGCATTTATAAAGTTCCCAAGTTCTCAAAATTGCCTGTCTCACATGCACAAGATTGTTCTCTGATATTCCAAAGTACTGACCAGGCTGACGGGTATAACTTTAGTTAGTGTATAACATAAGTTCATAGCTTCTTAAATGTCCTAGCTTTCAAGGCACGGCAGTATCCTGGAGTACTGTAGAGGGAGGCTTCTGCCAGGCTCTGAGAAAAGGCTGCACATGTACAGAGTGGGAAGATGAGTGTAGGCACATACTCCCTTCAAGGTCTAGGCTACCAATTTTCTTCCATTGCATCAGACATGCTTTTCTTCTACACCATGCAAAGCAGTGGAAAGAAAGCAGCCCTGAACTTGTATTATTTTTTTCTAAGGCTAAGGCTGAAACATGACAACCTATGGGCAATCTACCACTTCCACTTGAAGAGCAAACATGCTTTTTGACACTTGCTGAGTATCAGATGGTTGAATGAAAAATTAATTGTCATTTCATTATTTATCAAGGACATGAATACAGCTTCTTTTCTAGCAAAGCAATTCAACACAGTGATTTTTATAAAATATTGTGATGAGAAAACAGTCTGTCTCCATGAGCTATCTGGTAACTAAAAAATGATGTAATTGAAAGCTCATAAAAAGGAAAAAATAATAAAAGTAATTAAATAATATATATTTATACTAATTCTTCTTTCTGGAATATGTTATGCATTACATTACATCGGTGACCTGATGCAGAAGTTGGAAAAGATACATTTTTGCCACTAAATGCATGTCCTGGACACCAAAGTAAATCTCTAGTTGTGTTAAAAGTAGTTAGGTAAACATAAATAACCAGATAAAATTGGTGTCAATGTAACATTCAAGTGTCACCAATGTAATAACAGTATTGAACTACATTAACAGTGAGAAAGATTGCATTACTTTTAACAGAACATCTGTGAGCTTTAGCAAGATTACTTTCATTATGGTTTCAGGAAAAACTGTTTTAAGTGTTAATAAGATAACAAGTTTAATTGATAAAATGAACCTAGAAGGGAGAACTTAAAAAAAAAAAAAAAAAAAAGTGTCATTACAAATAGCTTGCATTTATCCTTCACTCTTGCTATGAAAATTGTATATATATCAATTTTTAAGTGAAGTGCTGTGAAGTTTACTTTCAGTAAACCAGAAAGACAAATGAAACTAATCCTGTGAATATCTCAACTAAAACTTCTAAATTTGCAATTGCTAAATAGAATTTAAGGGATCAAAGACAGCCAGAGAAAGGTCATGAGGATGATAAGGGGGCTGAAGCCCCTACCCGTATGAAGACAGGCTGAGAAAGTTGGGGCTATTCAGCCTGGAGAAGAGAAGGCTGCGTGGAGACCTTATAACCGCCTTCCAGTATTATGAAGGGGACCTGAAAAGATTCTGGGGAGGGACTCTTTGTCAGGGACTGTAGTGACAGAACAAGGGGTAGTGGGTTTAAACTTAAACTGAAGGTCTTTACTATGGGGGCGGTAAGGCACTGGCACAGATTGCCCAAAGAAGTGGTAAAACGTAGAATCAGAATCATAAACTAGTTAGGATTGGAAAGGACCTTAAGATCATCTAGTTCCAATGCCCCTGCCCACTAGACCAGGTTGCTCGAGGCCCTGTCCAACCTGTCGTTGAGCACTGCCAGGGGTGGAGCGGTGACATAGTTTAGTGCTAGATGTCCCTGCCCGTGGCAGAGGGGTCGGAAATAGATGATCTTAAGTTCGTTTCCAAACTGTTCTATAATTCTTTTTATTTTATGATTCTATGTAGGATGCATGAGGTCATTTTACTCTTCACTAGTCCTGAAATACTTCAATACTGGATGAATTTTAGCAGAAAATTTGCGGACAAGATCTTCTTCTACTCATTCTAAATCCAGGAAGTCCTGCTGTTATGCTGTGTTGAACTTTGTAAAAACAAAACAAAACAAAACAAATCAAAATAAAATAGAAAATAAAAATAAAATAAAATAAAATAAAATAAAATAAAATAAAATAAAATAAAATAAAATAAAATAAAATAAAATGCTTCAGTTTAAGGTTACTTTACATTGCTCTGGAGAAGGTGAGAACCTGTGTTGCATGAACACTCTTGTTTTCCAGTGCTGATCCGAAAATAAATATAAATCAAGTATGAGAAGCTATGCCTGTGCATCTCTAAATATTTCCAGATTCTCAGGGCTGGTTATGTGCTTAGTTGTATTCTCATTTAGGCTAGCTCCTGAGGGAAAGTTCTTCCCTGTTGCTTCTCCTGAATAAATTCACCCCAGTTATCATTACGAAGAAATCTTATGTATGGGCAAATTGAGACCTGTATTTGCTCCACCAGGGTGACAGTGCAAGCAATGCAGACAATGAGACATAACACAGCACACATCAGTGAAGCCTCCTTTGATGTGAGTGAAGACAACTAATTTTAATTTCAAATATATTTAGGTAAGATGAATCCCCCAGCTTTGTATAATAAACACTCTTTGCAGTGTTTCCTTTAGCAAGAATGGGGAGAAGGGGACAGAATGACATTTAATGCCCTCCTGTGCCCACAATGTTTTATATAGTGATTTTAAAGTATATGTTGACAATATAAACAGGCCTTTGGGAAGTAGTGCTGTTGGTTCCTGTGCTGGAGGAATCAGTGTACTCCCCAAGTATAAGTGCTGAGGAGACGTTGCTCCTAACTCTTAGGTGTATCATTGCTGTTGTATCTTCATATTACCCAGAACTAGTACACACCATGGATTCACATGTTTACATAAAAAGTAGTGTCAGATATTATGCAGATATAAAAACATATTTTTGTTCCTACATACCATGTTAATTTATCTCATTTTTGAAGATTAAACTCAGTATTGTTGTTAATGTTATAGGAAATAGCAAAATTCAACAAGTCTTACTATAGTAAAAAAATTTTGATATCACTGTGTTTGAGAGAAGATGCATATCATACACATTACTGAGAGAAGCATAGTCCTGGGATTATTTTTATATCTAACCATGGAGAATATCAAATACAAAAGTGCAGTGTATCTCAGAGGAGCATGAAACAGTTGTAGACTTTCTCCTGATCTCTATAACAGCATTTATTTTCAGTGGCTTGCAGTATACATGCTGATCCTTGAAGTGGTTTTGCTATTTGTCGTGGTTTAAACCAATCCACACAGGTCGTCCACTCACACCCCCCCCCCCCCCCCCCGACCTTCCCCAGTCCCGGAGGGATGGGGAGGAGAATCAGGAGAATGTAGGTCCCATGGGTTGAGATAAGAACAGCCCAGTAACTAAGGTATAACACAAATCACTACTGCTACCACAAATGATAATATTGATAAGAGAAAATAACAAGAGAATACGATACCACCGCCGAACGAGTTCGACCCCCCCGAAGAGAGAGAGCCTGCCCTTCCGAGTAACTCCCAGTTACCTCTCCGGGCATGACGTGTTGTGTTATGGAATACCTCTTTGGCTAGTTTGGGTCAGGTGTCCTGTCTCTGCTTCCTCCCGGCCTCCCTCGTCCCCGGCAGAGCATGAGACTCACAGAGTCCTTGGCCAGAATAAACATTACTTAGCAACAATTAAAAACAATCGGTGTTATCATCTCTCTTCCCAGGCTGGAAGTCAAAACACAGAGCTTGCACCAGTTACTAAGAAGGAGCAAAACGGCTCCTGATAAACCCAGGACACTATTATATCACCAGACAGCATTTTACAATCTATTAGCAATGTTTTAAAATATGCTTATTTATTTATTTTCTGTATTGTACATACATTTGAAGTTATCAGGCGGAAAAAAAAAAAAAGAAAAAAACATGGGTTTATGAGAAACTTTAAGTATCATAGCAATTACTTTTTTTTTTTTTATTATTTCCTTGAAGTTTGGATCTATGTGTAATGGATCTATGTGTTTCATTGTCTATAAGGGAGGTAAAATGGCGCATGTGATAGTCACAGACCATTCAAATAAAACTTGCTACTACTTGAACAGGAAAGTAGCCGCATAGTGAGACATAGGTTTACCTGCGGGACAGCATATTCTGGCTTGGAGCTGAGAAGTTTCAGAAAGATGCAGGTGTAATGTGTAGAGAGCTAGTGCAGTTTCATCAGCTGTTTGTCGTGGTTTAACCCCAGCTGGCAACTAAGCCCCACATAGCTGCTTGATCACTCTTCCCTGGTGGGATGGGGAAGAAAATCAGAAAAGTAAAAGTGAGAAAACTTGTGAGTCAAGATAAAAACAGTTTAACAGGTAAAGCAGAAGCCTTGCATGCAAGCAAAGCAAAACAAGGAATTCATTTACCATTTCCAATTAGAAAGCAGATGTTCAGCCATCTCCAGGACAGCAGGGCTCTGTAACAGGTAATGGTTACTTGAGAAGACAAATGTCATCACTCTGAACAGTCGTGTCCCCCTGTCTCCCTCCCTTTCTTCTTCTTCCAGCTTTTCACGCTGAGCATGATGCCTTATGGTACGGAATATCTTTTTGGTCATTTGGGGTCATTTGTCCCAGCTGTGTCCCCTACCAAACTCTGGTGCATCCCCAGACTGCTCACTGGTTCAGTGGGATGAAAAGCAGAAAAGGCCTTGACTCTCTGCAAGCACTGCTCAGCAGTAATGAGAACATCCCTGTATTGCCAACACCATTTCCAGCACAAATCCAAAGCACAGCTCCATGCTAACTGCTATGAAGGTAATTAACTCTACCCCAGCCAAAGCCAGTGCACTGTTATAAATAAAAAAAAATATAGAAATAAATAAATGAGAATTTTTCGCATAGATAAGAAAAGTATTCACAAGAAATTTTCACTGGATTGGTTTCCTATTAATTTTCTGTGCTAGTATTCTTAACATAGGTTGCACACTGTTTCTGACTGCTCTGAGATAGTTCAAAGTGAGTGCTCTCAAACCAGAGGTGGAATACCTATAAAAAATAATCCTGACTGCCATTGTTAATTAAAACTTTAAAATAGGAAAAAACTATCAGAAGCATTCATGGCTACTGAATTAAAATTTTCTGTTGACTCTTATGCAATGATAACTACCTTCCAGACAGCTATAGCTATTAATATAAATCCAGTTGCTCTTAATTTAAAAGCAGTTTATATGGCAGCCGGGCATGGAAAGGAATGATGCAATAAGATTGTTTAAGTAACATGGCTTAGTGAGTTCTTCCTATTCTATGCTTATATGTGCTCTGAACATAACGTTAAACATAGCTAATTTATTTTTTGCTGCTAGAACCTAGAACTTGTCAGAATAAAACTTTGAACCAAAGTATAAAAATGTGCAATTATTCTTACTTAAAATGAAATTAAACAGCTTTAATACAAACATTACAAACACTTAAGGAATTACAAGAAGAGCAGAACTTGCTTTGCTAGAGTGTATAAAGGAAATACGACAAATCTTCTGGGAAGCAATTCTTTAGTTACTTTACTTTTCCCCATGGAATAGTTCAATATCTAAGGTTGTCATGCAGTTATTGAACATGTTAGGGCATTCATAGTGGCTTTAATTAAAAACTTATTATTCTATTAGAGTATTACCTATGAGAACGTATCTAATTGTTTACTGAACTTATGATGAAGATTTATTTGGCACTTATTTCCAAATATCTGTACCAGATCAACATGCTGTAAAACTTCACACAACAGAAAAATAGCAGCGTTAGAGGTAGGCAAAAGAAGGGAAAAATCAGTCACAAAACTCAGTAAAATGAAAAGAATGACAAGTGCTATAATCAGGAAGAGAATGATAAATCAAGCAGAATTTGGACCATCAAAAATGCTAAAGTTTTTATGACCTTGATATTTTTATTTGGATCATTTCACAGAGAGATATTCACTGTAAAAAGTAAATTACTATAAAAAGGCGCAATGTAAGCAGTTTTTACAAATGCACATACAGTTTCTAGTAGCTGCTGGTGAGCAGAAATAAAATCTCACATTTTAACACTTAATGAGGAATAAAGATCATGGATTTAGTCATACTGTAGATCATTATATTTTGAATGCACTGCAGTCTTATAAGTCAAAGACCATGCTCAGATGAAATAACATTTTTACCATCATATGAATCAATTCAGTTACTGTATTGTACAATAATATTTAGCGCACTGACACGTATCTGCACACACATGCACAAATACAAAAGAAAAAGCTTAATGTCAATATATATTATGTGCAGCTAATTAGAGTTCAACCTTCTTAATTTTAGATGTTTTTACTGAAATGCTGAAGGTCAGTTATTATTTCCTTACGGTTCTTTGATGTTCAGCAGACATAGATTGATTACCTTTGCAAGCACTGGCATGCAACACTCTGCACTGTTAAACAGTTGGCATGGTTCCTGACCTAGTCTGACTTAGCCAAGCAACATGCTTAGAAACAATATCCAGGCATGGTTCAAGATCGGACAATTCTAAATGAATAGTCTGAATACCACTGCCTGTGCCTGGGGGTAGGAGAATTTGCTTGCTTAAGCATGGTTTGTACCACCACATCTGGGCTCTAGGGCCATGAAGTAGTCACTACCCTTTTTTATTTACCAGAGAGACTCAGGGACAATGGAAATTATTTACTCAATTTTATTACTTTCTATATCACACTTAGTTACTTCATGTTAAAACATTTCACTTATAACATTATCAAACTAATACATAATTTTAATATAAATCCTATAATACAATCTCTGCTCAAACCTTTTGTGGTTTAAGGAAAAAAAAGAGCTTTATAATTTGATTTGCTGATTCTATAAGAGTGTTAGAAGTTTAATAATATCCCACTATCTATTGTCTTCTTTATTTTACTTATGAACCCTTTGGAGTGAGATAGTCACATATAGACAGGCTATCTAGCATTCCAGGTTTCTGCTGTGGCTTGCAATCACTATCACTATACAATGGATGGATATGTATTATTTGAGAGATGTGGTCCCTAAAATATTTATCATACTCTATTCTTAACACTTGACTTCTAATTTACATAGGGGTATGAAGTATTTACCATCATTGCCTCTTAAAATCAGAACTTAAATTTATCATGTGGTACACTGAGGAACACAGATGAAAGAAATGATCTACTATTAATTTCAAGGTTTGATAACTAAAGCACAAAAAGGACAAGGAGAATAGATAGGTAACATGAAAATGCTCAGGACCTTCAAGGGAAACGTGTATAGTCCAGAAGCCTATTTGTCTCTTTTGAATTATATTGACAGTAGGTCAACTTGGGTGAACTCATGCATTTTTACAAGGTTGACATTCAATTGAGTTTAGCTTATGCAAAAAAGAATTTTCATGCTATATTTGCTGATACTATCATATTCCTTCCCTTCTTTCACTATTACTTAGCTTTAACAATGGCTAAGAGTCTGTCCAAGGGCATATTTTTATTCACAGTCATTGTCAGAGAACCTGCAAAGCACAAGGGCACTGAAAAAGCTCTCATAATTGTTGAAGAAGCTCTTTTAAAGCTGATAAAAGCAAAGAACCAATGTATGTCAGAGATATAAATCACCAATTTGCACCATAAAATGCTTCATGTTTTGGTCTAATGAGAAAAAGTGTTACTTCTGTGGAAGCAGCAAAATTAGTTACATAAAATGTGTTTGGAAGAAAGATGAAGCCCCGCAGGTTGTAATGCAGCAAGAATCCATGACACATCCCAGTCTCCAGCTACTGGAGCCTGTAAAACAAAGCATAATATACATAACATAACTTTCTTTATGGAGGAGAGCAAACATGGTAAAATGCAGCAAATGTTGTAGAATGCAGTTTAGCAAACAGGTGGTGATGGAGTCCAACATCTGAAGACAATTACACACTCTACCAAAACTACCTTTATAGCTCTTCAATGCTGTGTCCAAATATTTCCACAATAGGCTATTTCCATCACTTTTTCACATTCAGTACCCTGTAGTTTCAATATATATTCTGTCTTGAGCTATTGTGTAGTTTGAATATGACTGAACTTTAGAAACTTATTATTTAAAATATATATAGTGAGAGCTGATAAGTTGTAGTCCATCCTAAATCTTCCTTTTTTAGACACTTATAAAACAGGCTGAACAGAAATACACAGTGAATGCCACAAATTAGAAGGGTTTTATAACTATTTAAGTGTGGGGGTTTATGTTAATTTATTCATGCAGTACATTTACATAACCTGAATATTTGTTATTGAAGATTGTATGCAAAGTTGGATTCTACACTGATTGAAAAAAAAATTATTTCTATAAGCATGCCATTTTGAAATTACCACCTTCATGCATAAACTCAAAGCCTTCCAATGAACACAAAAAATTGTTACTTTTTTATTCTCAGTACAATATCCAAACCCATGGAAAGATAAGAAAGACAATAAAGCACATTTTTCTTGAAATTTCATATACACTTTCTCCTATGCTGTTAAAATGCTAAGTTTTGTGGTTTTCAGCCTGTTCCTTGCTTCCAATGCACCTGAGCAGCTTTAAACATATTTTTACTCAAACTAATTTGAAGTCATGAAACATCCCCACCTCACTTTTGTTATTAATAAAATTTTGGAGATTTAACTGCCTTGACCAGACAGGCAGCTTTTTCTTGTCTTTAAAAATGGGAGCATATTATTTAGCCTTTTATTCTAGTACTTTTTCCCCGGTGGCCAGGCAGCTTTTATTTACACCTCTTTTAATGAAACAAACAAACAAGCAAA
Organism: Lathamus discolor; assembly: GCF_037157495.1. Taxonomy (NCBI): domain Eukaryota; kingdom Metazoa; phylum Chordata; class Aves; order Psittaciformes; family Psittacidae; genus Lathamus; species Lathamus discolor. Next base: position 69,744,126 of record NC_088887.1, on the reverse strand, counting down.
CAAACACACTTTAATACAGCATTCAGAAAATTTTAAAACTTGCTCACTGATCTTATTCTGTGCAGAAAGAGGGTTTTTTTATTTATTTTTTTTATTTTTAATCAACGCTGGGATGCTTTGCTGTTCTTTTTAGAGGGTGAAATTAAGATCCCAGGTCTATCCCAGCAGGGACAGAACAAAAATGTTGTCTTAATTGTATTTGTTGACTGGTTTCAGTAAACCATTCATTAATATTTATTAAAAAAAAACAAAAAACAACAAAATATGAACCTCAAACTATACAAGATCGATTTTATGTTATTGCATGCAAGAAATTACTCCAGAATTGAAATTCATATATTCAGCACTGCTTAATTCAGAAGTCCTAATAAATGAAAGTAATCTAAATTAGATGTTAGCATTTCTCTATTTAGAGTAATGTCAATAATGATTCTTAATGCCATCACTTATGCATGATCCTTCCTTTACCTTTAATTTTTAACCTTAGGTGCTCCCCAGTCATTGTCAAATGGAAAGAAAAGTGCTAATTCAGAAAGATTGAAATTCACCCTACGGTGGAGGCTAATGCCTTATTTATATACCACTCAAACTTTGTTTTGAAGATTTAAATAGGATTCAAAAGATGAAGTGGCCTGTGCCATATCTCTGCACAGAAGCAAATTTCGCTTTAGCAAGCTTCACCTACTGCAAAAGATCTTGAGTACTCTGTGAACTAAAAAAACCCCAAAAAAAACCCACATACCAAAACAGTCCACTCGGAGCTCATACAAAGAGCCACGTTAACTGTCCTGTTTCTGAGGTAAATAACACATTTCTCTCATTACTGATAGATTTTAGCAGAAGTATTTATGCTTACTACTCCCTGGTTTTTTTTTTGTTGTGTTTTTTTTTTTTTTTTTGTAAGAGTAAGGCCACAGATTTAATCAGTCCCATCTGCATGCACAAAAGACATGACACAAGGAACAAAAAACGTCTGAAACAAAACTATGCTTCCTTTCACAAGCAATAGGGGAAATTAATGTCATCACTAAGCTGAAGACATAAAGAGATTCAAAATTAAAAATCCTTTGAATGCTTCCAAGAAGATTCCTATAATCAGCTGGAAGATAAGTAATGATCAAAGCCCTTTAAAATAGTATTACTCACCCCATTAGAACTGCTTAAATGTACCCTACCATTCATCAGAAATTATACAAGATTACTGCAGAAACTATGCCATTGTTTCAGTAAGAATCCCAGATGTTTTAAGGGTAGACTTCACAACTCACATAAGGTTAAAAACCAAGACTAAAAAAGAAGTGAAACAAAACCCCCCATAACATACATCCCCAAACCAGCTGTAGTTGTAGTCCTTAATTATCACTAATGCAACACTTCATAGGTGCTCATTTGCTCTAACAAATTGCCTCATATTGAAGTTGAGTCATGGAAAGCGAAAGTCAAGGAATGCTCTTACCAATTGAGTGACATTGTGAAGTTGTTTGGAGTGTTTTGTTGTTTTTGTTTGGTTGTTTGGTTTGGTTTGGTTGGTTGTTGTCCGGTGTTTTTGTTGTTGTTATTTTATTATTTTTTTTCTTAAGCAAAGACAGTCTGAAGCTAGTGTTTTTCTTTTCTCCAGAAGAAATTCTCTTCTTTTGTTAAATGTCATTTCTTTTGTTAAATGTCTTCTTGGCTACATTGTGTTTGGTGAAAAGAGAAAAGCACAGTTCTGCATGCTTTATTGCCAGTGTTGCCTTATGAAATAGCCTCAGGTATGTCACACACAGCAGTGTCAAGTTAGCATCTGAAAACTTTTCTAAGTAAAAGTCAAGAATAATGTATGTTTGACAGTTCTACTAAATATATGAGATTTAGAATATGATACACTATGTGGTTTTAATAGCAATAGTGTTATTGCTTTTGTCAATAACAATTTGAAGTAGTCACCTTGTTTTCTTTAAACATTCAGAGGTAGCTCATATGGCATTGTTTATAAGCATTACTTGTAGATGGAGAAAGTTTGCAATGATTCAGAAATTACTTGATGCAAGCTGTGTCAAAGGGAATGTTAATTTTTTTGTATTCTATGATTCTATGTGTAGTGTACAAACTCAATTTCATTGTCACTATTATTTACTTATATTTAAAGACACACGAATATAGGAACACCTATGCTTCAGGTATGCTTGTCAATATGATTGTAGTACAGAAGTCCGTATGAATTCAAAACAGCAGCATACTCACCTCAAACACGCATACCAAAATAACACAAGCACTACCCAAATATAATCAACACGTCTCCATTTTACCTATATCCCAAATATGTCATATACCCCATCCTTATCAATTTTTGTTATTCTGAAATGTTCTTCAACAGTTTTGAAACAGCAAATTTGCTAATGGTACATTCAAGTCATGCATCCAGATTGTTGATAAACATATTGAACAGAACTGGCCCTAGAACTGGACCCCAAGGAACACCACTGGTAATTGTTTGACAGCCAGATGTAGCCCTATTCACTACAATCCAAAATGAGCATGTTGCATGTCAATAATGACACTGCCTTCAACAAGAACATTAGCATAGATTTTTCAGCACTGACTCCAAGCTTGCAAAATACTAGTCGATGCAAAACAATCCTGCACTATCTAACCTCAATTTAAAAAGGGTCAGGTACAAATAGCAAGGGATGACTTTCATGTGGGAACCTACTTGCAGGGGTCTTCTTGGGAAATAATTCTGGGTGAATAAAAGCAGTCTTATTTACATTTTGTAATTATCTGAAACAAATATAGGAATAAAAATGAAAAACCTGATCACCTATTAAAGAGAAGATAATTGTCGAAGCATAGACAAGCACAGTGTCTTCCAATGCAGGACAAAACACCAGTTGATAAAGGAAGCCAGATAGTGTCATTGCAGCTACTTGCACAATCTTTAGCAGAAATGGGTGACTCTACCTAGTTAAGAGATAATTTTCCAAGCAGAAAATAAACAAGTTCCCTTTAAAGCAACTAATTAATTTCTAAGTTAAAAGGGAAAGCCCTTATCAAGAAAGCAGTCACTATTTTCTTAGCAGTTCTGAACCCCAGGAAGAACAAGGAGTGAAACCTCAAAATATGGAACAGAATTTTCTCAAAATAGTGCTAGTAGCAAAATAAATAAAAAATTATTCTTAATCAGGATTCACAGATTTTTAAGTCCTAATTTCTGAATTTGTAAAGGGGGAAAAAAACCCAATAAACCGCAACTGCGTGAACAACTTTACTAAATATTCAATGACACAAGAGCAGATGTGAGATGTCAGGAATGCCAGAATGGCAGTTGCTTAGAGCTTCACACTATTAAAGTCCCAGTAAACCAAGCAAGGTAGTTGGGCAAGTCATTTGCAATTGTGACTTAACCTCTTCCTTGAGCATTTGTTTAAGCATAATAACAACCTGTCGTGGTTTAAACAAAGTCAGCCATAAACCACACAGTCCGTCCACTCACTCCCCCCCCCACCCCTTCTTGCCCTCCCCCTGCTCTTGGAGGGATGGGAAGGAGAATCGAAAGAATGCAACTCCCACGGATTCAGATAAGAACAGTTTAGTAACTAAGGTATAACACAAACCACTACCACTACCACCAATAATAACAATGGTAAAGGAAATAATGAGTGGAAAGAATACAACACCTCAACACCAGCCGACCAACAGCTCACCACACTCACCCCAGCCGAGCACCAACTGATACCTCCTCCAGTCGTGCAGTCCCAGCCCTTCTGGGTAACTCCCAGTTACATCCTGGGCATGACGTGCTGTGGTATGGAATACCTCTTTGGTCAGTTTGGGTCAGGTGTCCTGTCTCTGCTTCCTCCAGGCCTCCCCTCCTCCCTGGCAGAGCATGAGACTCAGAAAGTCCTTGGCCAGACCAAACATTTGAACAGCAACTGAAAACATCGGCGTTATCAGCTCTGTTCCCAGGCCAAAAAAACAAAACACAGCACTGCATTAGCTGCTAAGAAGGAGAAAAATGACTGCTACTGCTGAACCCAGGACACAACCCTTCACATATCTTCTCTTAAAACTGGAAACAAGTGCTATGAATTTGCTGAAATATGAGAATACTCCAAACCTGATTTAGACAGAGTAAATCTACAGTGGCCTTCTAGCTTTAATGGATATACACCATGTGGGAATTTGGCTACTGAATCTGGCTATTTTAGGTATCTAGCATTGGCACAATTCAGATGATCTATGATTAGGAGCTGATAGTCAACAGACTAAAAAAAAAAAATTGTTTCTAGAGAATGATCAAGAATATTGAAGACAAGAAGCCCAAAATTTGACACTGTGAATAATTTTCTTTTCCATCTTTTCAAGCATATAATTTGTCCATTTTTCCTAATAAATAATTTTAATATGCAAATTCACATAACTAAAACTCTTATTAGTGCTCTCCAGGGAAGTTGCATTATAGAGAGAGGTATAAAGCACTCATGTATACCCAAACCCATATCTCTGCAGAAAGTTTTAAATAACAAATGATCTCTCATGTTCAGTCTATATTTAAATGTTTATATGTTGCCAACATTTGCCATGGGCAACAATTCAATTATTCAATAAAGGAATGATTTCATTGGCAAATAAAATTCCATAAAGTTACTACTAAGATGAATGATTGTGAAAAGAGAAACAGGTAATATATTCTAAATCAGAGCTGAGGATCATTGAATTCAATCCATAAATCTGAAAGCTTTTATGCAGACAGCACTGAATTCTGCTCAGAATCTAGCAATCATACTTGTTTGTGAGGTTTAGTTTCTTAATATATTTCCTTAATCTTTCTAAATTAAGCAATGGAAAAAATCTTTTAGGTGTCATATTTTTTACTGAGCAGTAATTGAAACAGACCTATGACTATAGAGTTTTATGAGCTGAAAGGGTTAGCTCAAAAAGTTTGAATTTTAATGAATTACAGGTTATAGAGTCTAGTATTTTTAATTATACTTCACACTGTAATTCGATCTCCTGAGATTAATTTGTCCTTGTAAGGGTTTTTTTTTAGAAATAAATAATTATAAGCCATTAATAGTATGCAGTTAGTGCTGTGTTTACTCCAACAGAAGTCTTGATGTTTAAAGACATACAATTAAAAAGTGTCAAAGATGTATATAATTCTATGAGTTACAGTAATAGCTGAGGTAGAAAATTAAAGCAATCCTCAAGCTCTCCATTAAGTAGTAATTGTGTTAAACTTTAAATGAAGTGTCCTTAGGTATTATGCTTCTTGTGTGAGGACAGAAATCAGTAATAAGCCCCGAAATCATATATTCCTTCTAAAATTATTTAATTAAGCTATGTATTCAATTGCATAGCTGTTAAAATGGCTCATCATGAAGATACATCTAAATGAAGGACATGCACTATGAATACGACAAAGGATCATGAAGAAAAATATTGTGTGGGTTTTTTTAATGTTTTTTGCTTGGTTTCGGTTTTATTTTTTGTTTAAAAACACAAACAAAATAGTCCCTCAAGCAAAATAAAGTATAAAATTAGGTCAAATAAAAAGTTCTTGCATATGTTCTGTGCCTAAAATTCAGGAGTTAGCTGTGTGATTTTATTGTTCTTCGGAGGTGACACTGTCTATAGGATCTAATGGGCAATCTTTCATAACTGAAATAAATAAAAGGCTTATAATGGACTTCAGTAAAATCTGAACAATCGCACACTTCACTGAATTAACATTTTATGGGAAAGTATGACTAAGATATTTTAGGAACATATTACATATTCTTTCTAAAACTCTTTACACAGCATAAACCATACTTTTCCCACTTGCTCTGCCCTGATCTTGATCCCACAGAGGTTAAAGATACCCAAATCATGCTGTTGTATTCCAATAACAATTTAAATTTTTTTTTTACAGTATGTGGTGAAGTGAGGACAAAAATTCTTAGAATAGTTCATTACCACTCTCTGTCTTGGTAGGCCATCTTCCATAACCACCTAGATTAAGCAGATCTCAAGTATCTCTCTATTTTTCAGTGAGGCTTATTTTTACAGGCTTAAGTAACATCTGTCCTTTTCAGTTTCTTCACAGCATCCAGCCACTCTGACAGATGTTTCCAAAACCATACTGTCTGCTAACATTTAAAGGAATACGGCATTTGCATAAACACTGGGAATTCCAATCTTAGTACTTTCCATACTGTTTTAATTTTAAAATCAACATTTTTTGTTCCATACCCATCATTTTGTTTTACTCCTCATAAAGCAGACATTGTGTGCACACATCTGTTAAATCTGGGCTGCATTTATTACAGTTCTGCTCTTCCAGAAACAGGAAGGATTAATTACCACAGACTGGCTCTAGAAGCACCCCCGTGTTTCTTAACACACAAAATTAATTCAGAGTTGACAAAACTCTTTCAGACACAACCTGCTTCCTGCTGATGGCGCTTTATTAGCATATTCTTCCCAGAAAAAAAAATGCCTCATAGACCCTTTTTACCTCTCCTCAGAGTTCAATTTGTAAAGCACTGAGTGACAGGCAGCAAAATGGCTTGAATATATCTACGGCAACTTGCCAAATCCTCCCGATAGAAGCACTTTGGAGCCTTTGTTCTGAGTACATTAAAGTCACAGAAGGTCCATGTACTGTAGACAGTACAGGGCAGGCAGGATGTTCACAGTAAGACAAAACAGCAGGTGATAAATGACATTAAATAACAGTGAGAATTTACCACAGACTAAATTAACTACTGGAGTGAAATGTTCTCAGCTCTAAGGCTATATTAACAGCGAATTTATAATCAGGTGATTATAATTCTTTTTAGTGTTCAAGGAAGTCTATATGTAAAAGTGATCAAGACAGCTCTATTTAACTACAGAGACAAGCTGCTGGAACGGGTTCTAAAAACGATAGAGAATAACTCTCCTTTCCACTCTTACTGAGTAATTTATACAATAATTACTTAAAAGTGAATTTGATTGTTGGATACCTGACACATTCAGTTTCATGCAAAATTAGAGCCACACTGAGTTGCTCTTAGCTAATCAAGCCCTTGAAAAGAGGCTTCTGTCATTTAGGTTTAAGAAATTTGCAAATGAAAATTTGCTACCTCTGTCTGAGGTGAGATGAAAAAGTAAATTGTTGTCATCTGCAGAAATTCTTATAGAGTTTTATGTTTTGTAAGAAGAACAATATTATAGTTTAATGAAGTAACTGTACCAGCAATTAACACTACTGATCAATCTCTTGATACTGTCTGGATATGTGATTTTTATATTAGAAAATAAAAGTTTATGTATTATAAATAAAAATCAGAATACGAAATAAAAAAAATTGTTTTCTTTGGCTTTCTGTATTTAATGTGTATGTTACCATTTATTTATTTGTCTAGTGCTCTTTTCTCTACATAGAAAGATAATTTTCAAGATTCATTTCAGACTTCTTTTTTCTCTGTTTGGTTTGCCTAGAGTTAACTCAGCTTCTCTAGAATATCTGGCAAAATATGCATATTATTTTCCTAGGAAGAAAAATACAAACAACTAAAGATAGTAAAACAATCCAAGCAAGCACTGAAGATCAGAATCAAGAAAGAAAAACAAAACAAATTCAAGAGGCAAAGAAACATTGGATAAGAAGCACCTTGAAGCCTGAATACTGTGTTCTAAGACTTGATGTTGTTTCCACTTAAAATTAAGCTGCTTTATATAAAATTCCTGTACTGATTGCTCTTGGTGTTTATTAGAAAGCACAGATGAACTAATTCGTAATAATTCGTATATTTTTATATTAAGCTAGCCTAGTTTAATAAGCTTCATTAGACACAGTAGCCTCACATGCAATGATTTAGACCTGGCTTGTGACATCATTTTCTGTCAGCAGATGAACACAAACCTCAGCATATCAGTTCCCCTGAGAAGTTCATCTCTTCTGAGGAGGAGGAAAGTTTGTAGTGGCAAACAGAAATCCAGACTGCAAAAGCTAAAAGCATTCATTTATTCAAAGGTTATAGTGTGCTTAACTGGCTCGTGATTCTTGAGCTTGGGTCTACTGCAGGCATCACTCTTAAAACATAATAGATATCAAATGCACTTTATGAGAGTATAAATGATAGTGTCTTTAACATGGTTTCTTAATATATGGTATTCTAAAAATGCGATACACTTTATTCTCCTCACAATGTCAACTATGCTAGCTAGAATGGAATTCAGAGGCATAAAAGAGAAACATATTGGACAGTGTTCTTATTAATTCCATAAACTATTTCTCAAATGCTTTGTAAATATATTTAAAACTTACAATAGACTGTTTGTGAACTGCATTGAGGAAAAAAAAAAGTATTATTTCCTAAACCAAAGATTTTTGAACTACAGTAACTCTATAAAAGAAGTTCTGATAACTATACTATCCAACGGCCACAGTGAACTTGTCACTTTCACAGGAAATAAAAAAACACGTGTTTCTATGATTTCTTTCAGTGGCTGGATGGTCAGTTAGAGATTAGAAACCATTCAGTTTTCTTCAGACCTTTTAATATCACTATATGGTCTCTATTTTTATTCTGGATAAAGAAGGTCTTAAAAATGGGTTGTCTCTGAGTGCCTGGCCAATCAAGCATAAGGATATTTTTTTAATTCTTTTTGGTCTTTTGAATGAGTACATTTCAGGGGACAAAAACCAGCAAATATTTCATTCCAGGGAAAAAAAAAAAAAGGAAACTAGCCATAGCAAAAGCATCTATTTGTAAGCATTAGTAAATTCTTCAACACAGAAAAAAATCTCTTCTATAAACTGACATTCCTGAGGAGTGTACTGAATTCAGCAGCCAAACACATCATAGTTGGTTACATCATGCTTTTCAGTTTGATTCTTTACTGTAACACAAGATCTTGCCAAGTGCTTTGTTGTTTGTTTGGGTTTTTTTAAATATATTCTGTATGCCAGATACCATTTTTTTTATAAAAATACTTAAAATATAACCTAAGACTCACACTCAACCAGTCATTTAAGGTTGTGAAGTTGTATTAAGAGCAATCATTTGAAACCAATGGAAAATTAGAAGCCAAAATGAAAAAAAGTGTAACTTGATTGAGTATCAAGGCTTCTTTATTTAACCAGTCAAAAAGCTACTTTGGAGTTCACAGAACAGTCTTTTGGAATTGTTACATTTCTATCTTAAAAAGCTTCTTAATTCTCGGATTTCATCTTACAAGATCATCCAAATCATCCATAATATCTTCTTTTGGTGCACCAGTGTTACAAGTGACCATCAGGCTCAGATAAATGTATATTCTGATTAGGCTTTTCTTCATTTCTCCATTTTCCTGATTTAAACCAGCAACAACAGAATTGTAAGAGGATGAAAGTCTCCTCCCTTTGTACAGAGTATAATTTTGAGACTCCAGGCCCTTTAAAACATTATTGTTCAATTACTATTTAAAAAATATACATGGGACCATCTTGCTCTTTGAAAGAGTTGGCAGATAGTTTCCTGTCTTTATTCTATCATCATTTATACAAGGCAATTCCACAGCTGCTTCAACAAAACAACAACAATGACAAAAGAATACACAAAATGTGTGAGCTTTCTACCTATGCATTAAAATCCAGAATGACTTTAGACTTTGCTTCTCCCTCAAAAGGTCAGGTTACACTACAATTTTTTTCATCCATTGTTCTGTGGAAAGGTCTTTTATATTTTTTATCTTGATATTGTTGTTAGGGTGCATATTTTTTATGTGTTTTGTTTTGTTTAAGTCCATATACTTACTACACTGAGATAAATATGCATATGAAACAGCTCTCACTAGACACTGTTTTGCCCCTGTGCCTCACAGCAGAGCAAAGGTATGTAAATTGGCAGTAGCAGTTTGCTGTCTCTTCTCTGAACAGATTGGACCCCAAGACAACCCCTCTGGCACTCTTTCATTCTGCTGTTAATGCTTGCCATTGTGGAGTTCTCCCTGGCTTGTTCCTTGCTGTTAACACTAGGAAATCTCACAACCATTCAAAGGAAAAATGTCAAGGGTCGTTCTGAAAAAAAACACCAAAACTCAGTGTGTGTTTTTAAAACGTCATATTATTATTCTTTAGAAGATATACTAAACAAAAGACAAGGAACTGCAAAAATATCTAATCCCTAATTCCATGCTGATTCTTTTTGTTTGAAATGAACCTTTCATAATTGTGAATATGAAAACAAATCTCAAATATTAGCTGCTTTAGCAGTCTTTAAAAATAGAATAATGAATTTTTGATTGTGCAAGAGGACGGCATTAAATTTGTTGCATATTATTTTCAGTGGACTGCCCAAATTATTAAAGAGTCTAAAACATCTCATTTAAAACTCTTTTGGGAACATTAATTTTATAGTTGTGATCTGCCAGTTTTCCCCTGAATACGTAGTAGCTGGTTTAAATTTGTTACAGTTTTCAGATAGCTATGCCTCCAAATTAATGTATGTTCCACAGCAGTAGTATGCAGCAGTGGGCAAAAATATAGCCCATGTAGAGTGTACTTATGCGGCTACCTGTCTCTCACAATGGTTGGAAATTTGTAAACTAGTTTTGCTTGGCTCAGAACTCAATGAGTGCTGCAGTTCTTTCAATTTCTAATGTTAAAAGCCTGACAAATGCTGTTTGATGACTCTGCACTACTTGCAACATGCTTATCACACAAAGAAAGGATTTTTCATTAGATTTTTTTTTTTTTTTTTAGCATGAAAGCAATTGTGGATCACACACACAAAAAAAAAAAAAAAAAAGAAAGCCAAGAATTAAGCTTTTGCAATTTAGTATCCAGAAGCCTACAGCCATTAGTCTGACTCTGTGAATATGGTTTTACAGAAAAGTAATTAGGGACTGCATGCATCTGTAAGATGTTTCCTATTTTATGCTTCCACACGTTTTCTTCACATACATCTAGTTAAGCCCAACTGCCATAATCAGCTGTTGCTGAAACTGATCCTGACTCTTTTATTAGTTCCAGTCAAAAGCACTGCAGGCAACAGGCAATTTCTAACTCCTTTGTAACTCAATTAGGCTCTTGGAAGAGGTCAGTGATTTTTTGGCCCAAACTTACTCCCGATAGAGCAGTTGGGAGACAGGTGTAGACCTTTAAAATCATGTTTCTTTCTTGGTAAGAAAAGCACAGGAGTAAGCTGACCTCAGTGGAAGAAACAAGTTCTTCATGTGTGGGGGAAAAAGAAGCGGAGTCACTAAAGCACCAAAGAGTGTCATTGTGCTGATCACAGGCTATTTATCTTGCTAAATACACGGGCCAAGTCATACAATCTTTGTTCACTTAAAACTACCACTGATTCCAAAAGAAACGGACTACATAATTTCCCCTACTATGAATAATTCTACTAAATTAATATATTTCATGCACATGAATATGTATCACTTTTAGCTTATGAAATATTTCTAGTACCGAAATCATTGTGAGAGTAAAACAATATTCTGCATTTAAAAGGTCTATCTACTTTCTCTGCTGTTGAAGAAATTCTACAAAAATTTCAGTGAGCTTAACATTAACATCTGCAGTGGAGTACAGATAACAGAAGAAAACAAATAACACCAGACTGCTTACATGTTTCTAGTGGCATTAACAGAGCTGGTGTTTCTCATCTTGTTCCTGCCCCAGTAAACTAACATCGATGAACATAACTGCGGTACCTGTATCAAATACACTAGAGGGACATTTTAACTCCCAGCATCTAGGTCAAAATTGACTAAAATGCTTATTCAAGTTATTGCTTTATGAAAGACATAGCAATTACAGGATTTTTTTTTTTTTTTTTTTTTTTTGCATTAAATGTCTCACAGAAATTTCTGTGAGATTTGGGAGCAAAAGAAACAGATCATAATTTGTTATCCTTTTCAAGGGAGTGCACGAATTTTTTTTTTTTGTGTATATTTTACTTTTTTTTAAGAAAATGCAAGTTAATATTTTCGTTACTAAGAGCAATTTTATATTTATTTACGTTTTTTATTCATGTGTGGGTGTGCAAATACATTAAATATCTACACAGTTACTATACCATATGGAAAAGTCTACAGCATCTAAACTTTACCATAAGGATGGATGTTTTTAATGAAGTACAGTTAACATTTGAAAGGTTCAGACTGTGTGATAGAGCTGCTGGAAAGGACAAGAGACATAGGGTTGTTTATTTTTTACTTCCTGTAATAAAAACAAAGAGCTTATCAAGCTGTGTTTAATTTTATTGAAGTGATCCAGGAAGCAGGGGTAAACCCAGCCACAAAGTTAATAGAAGAAAAGGATCTGTGTTTTGGTACAACTTTTTAACTCACCACATGACATAGAATACTAATGCAGGCCCTGCTAAGATTACATATTGTTTCTGTTTCTCAGCAAATCTGTGCTGGAAATTCTTTTTAGTTGCATACAAGACTCAACCATTTTTTAATATTTTTTTTTTCTTCTCAATATTTATGTTTATTTGCTGTAGTTACTCAGGCAGAAGATTCCAAAATCTGATCAGCAGGTTGTTGACAATGTCTATAGAGATAGCTGGTGCTGTATGGCCTGGACTGGTCACACCTTACTCCATCTTCATTCAAGGCAACCAGAATTCTTTTTCCACGAAGGCAATGGCAAAGGCATTACCAAAATAGAAAGCAAATGTTATGGGCATCAAAATCCTCTTGAACTGAGATCAGTAGTTAACACCGCAAAGTTCTAGATGACGTTGGAAATGGAATAAGCCAAGTAAATCAGAGTGTTGTCACTTTGTGAGTCTCAACAGGATTTCTCAATAGCCACTTAGCATCTTTCCTTTGATGGTATCTGGAAGAAGATAATAGAATCATAGAACCATAGCATGGTTTGAGTTGGAAGGCACCTTAAAGATCATGTAGTTTCAATGCCTCTACCATGGAAAGGGACACCTTCTACTAGACCAGATTGCTCCAAGCCTCGTCAAGCCTGGCCTTGAGCACTTCCAGGGATGGGGCATCCACAACTTCTCTGGGCAACCTGTTCCACTGTCTCACCACCCTTATAATGAAGAAATTTTCCTAATATATAAGCTATAATATAACATAGAAGCCAAGCTTTATACTTCATACGGGTTTCAACCCAACCCTCAAAATGGCCCAGGAACTAACTCTATTTCTTTCTAGAATGTTTTAATTTTTTTTTTTTAATTTGGCATTTAGATTAAAGATTATTATGTCTTCATTTCTTTCTTCTTGTATGCTGTTCTCCAGTTGCAAAATAGTTTCATAGCAAGCATCATGAAAATTGAAGGTTCAAAGCTTTAGACAGAAAAGTCAGTGCAGCTATAAAATTATGAAACATAGGTTTCTGTACCTTACTTCATTTTCCTGTTCCAACAAAACCATAGGTTATTCCCACAATATGTTTTATTCTGAATTGCTGTTTTAAATAAGATTAGGTATAATGAATTAGTTTTGCAGGGTGAAAAGATAGTAAGAGAAACTAACATCACAACCTCTGCTTTCAGAAGCATGAGCTTAAATACCCTGATTTTATAGCTAAAGAATAGTACACACACACTGGTGTGTAATATTTTCCATATAAATATTGCAAGTCTTGAATGTTTCTGAGAATCTTCTGAAATCTTAAAATTCATTACATCCAACAATCTAAGATCTTCTAAGGTCCTTAGAAGTTCCTTTTAATTTACTGCGCGAGAATAAATTATTCCTGTTATTATAATATTGTCTGAACTGTCTGTTAACAATGGAAAACTAGACAACTGATTTTTTTTATTATTATTATTATTATGTTAAGTGACTATGACTGGTTATAAATGGCATTTGTTTGTACTATTGTTGAGCTATAACCTGAGAGTACTAAAAGCTTTCATTCCTGGAAACTTTGGGAAATACCTTAGGAAAATTTAGATCACAGACTTTTAGAAAGCTAAAGTTAGGATAAATGAATGCTGTCTGAATTGCAAACCTAAATACCTCCAGAACATAACCCAACTGTGCACATTGCAGTTCCATTATCTGAAATAGTTTTTTCATGTGTCAAAAGTAGAAACTGGCCTCATAATAAAAAGTGCTGAAACTTAAAAACGGTTGAGATGATTGGGAAATTTGCTAAAGTGCATAAGCAGATCTTCTGTGTAAATGTTATGCTACAGAAACCTAGGCATGACCTAGGAACCCAGGAAAGACATAGTCAGTCTTCAGACAGATGCAGTCAGAGCTGCAACAATTTTTTTTGTCACACTGGCTACTTGTCCATGTTATGGTCTTTCCCCTCATGTCAGCAATATTTCCTTCTCTTTCCTGTTAGTTCTCCTGTGGCAATCATTTCATGTGATAGTCTCTACAGAGTGCTCTCATGTGTTTTTGCATACTCCCATGACTCTTCCCAACATATCTCTCAGTCTGGAGTCACTGTAATTTACACTGCTGAGAAGAAAACTGCTCTCTGAGTCAGAATGAAAGAATCAGAAAAAGCAGTGGAAAATAAAGTACAGCCATCTTAGGTGTGTTTCTTAAATTACACTGTCTTGTTCCCTGTTCCTTCTCTTTTACCAGTCTTGTCAAACTTCAATGCCATTTATCTCAGTGGTGCCTCCAGGTCCTTCCTTTCAATGTTTTTTTCTTTATGATATACTCTAAACTCTTGTCAGGAATCTAATGGCTTCTTCTTGTTTAGGTTCCTCAAGTTGCAGGACAACCCAAGTGATGGATTAGCTGTGAGAAGGGACAGGTCCATGTGACATTAGATTCATACAAAGATATCTCCAAACTGATTTCCAATGAGCTTTCTGTAATTAATATTTTAAACTCATTTGTTATTTTTATGCATCTAATAAAAAAGTGAAACTTCAAATGAAAGAGTAGGATGTATGTGCATCTCAGTTGATAATTTACATAATTATATGGCTTTAAATCATAGAATCATAGAATAGTTATGGTTGGAAAGGACCTCAAGATCCTCTGGTTCCAACCCCCCTGCCATGGGCAGGGACACCTCACACTAAATCATGTCACTCAAGTCTCTGTCCAGTCTGGCCTTGAGCACCGCCAGGGATAGAGCATTCACAACTTCCCTGAGCAACCCATTCCAGTGCCTCACCACCCTCACAGTAAAGAAAATCCTCCTTATATCCAATCTAAACTTCCCCTGTTTAAGTTTTAGCCTGTTACCCCTTGTCCTATCACTACAGTCCCTAATGAAGAGTCCCTCTGCAGCATCCCCTTCAGATACTGGAAGGCTGCTATGAGGTCTCCATGCAGCCTTCTCTTCTCCAGGCTGAACAGCCCCAACTTTCCCAGCTTATCTTCATGAGGTAGGTGCTTCAGTCCCGTGATCATCCTCGTGGCCCTCCTCTGGACTTGTTCCAGCAGTTCCATGTCCTTTTTATGTTGAGGACACCAGAACTGTCCACAAATGCCAGCTCATGTTAAGTTCCTCATTGACCAACACCCTCAAGTCCTTCTCTGCAGGGCTGCTCTGAAGCTCTTCTCTGAGAAGAGAAGCTTCATAAGCTTCATAAGCTTCTCTTTCATTACCTGCTGTTCATTATATCTATTATTTTGTTCTCAAATACAATTGTTTGAAAAATGTGTCCATTCTTTCATGAAAAAATATATTTTTTTTTTGTTTTTCTGATTATGAGATAAGGTAAAACTCAAAACTTGATTTGGTTAAAGTTTTAAATGGTAGTATAGAACAAGGGTAAAGTTCTTTTTTGCAAATGAAAATTTTTGAGACCTGTGAAATATCAAGAAATAGGGATAATTAAAACCTTATTACACATACAACAAGTTAAAAACATCATTAAAAGAAGTGAGAAAGATTGTCTGTGTGTGTACATATATATGTCTCTATATAAAATTATTTTTCAGTCTTTATGAAGTGTACATATGTAGGCAATCTTCTAAGCCTCATGTATCTCTGGTGGATTCATTACAGTATAGTAACGTACTTTCATAACAGAAACTTACTTTTGACAATCAATACCCTATTTCTGTAGAACATTAAGTTCAGTGTCAACTGAAATGTTGGAAAGTAATACCTGACTGGTTCCTAAATATTGTTCCAGAACTTCCCTTAAATTTTTATATATTCTTACATCTATTTTATCACAAGTGGTTTTAGAAAAAAAGTATCAGTTTATCTCACCTACATAAAACATCTGTCTCAGATTAACGGTGACAAAGTGAATAAAGCCCCATAGGAAACACTAACATGTGTGAACATACTTTCTACAGGAATTGATCTGCTATTTAAAAAATCAGGATCACGTTCAAGAACATTATGTGCACTTCAGGGAAAATAAAACCGACCCTTGTGTGGGCAGAGGGCCCACTCTGAGGTGGAATCACTGTCATTCAGCAGCCCTATTCAAAAGGGATTGAGGAAATCAAAGGTGTCTGATAGCTGGCACAGCGCTTGCCTGCACACAACAGGGGCCTGTGCAGGGCCCAGGGTATTGTGATGCCATGCAAGATTTTATCCTTTTCACTCTGCTGGGCCTGTGGGTGTGTACACCCTCACTCCAGACCAGACATCCCACCTCACTTTGTCTGCTTACAGAGAGCCAAGCACTGAAATCCATACCTAATCCAGAAGAGATACCCATTCAAAAGATTTTCCATTTTATCAATATATGCTTTGTATTCATCAATAACAAATCTACCTAGTGATGACAATGAAAAAGACAGTAAAATTACTAAGAAACACATTACTGCTGCTACAAAAGTCTCCTGTTTACATTGTGCTACATTCACTTGTGCCTCCCTTCCTCTGAATCATTCATATGTGTAAGTCTATCTTTACAACTCCGCTTCATTCTTTGATAGGCACTATCGAAAGAAGCTGGGCTCAGGTCTGACCCTGCAATATAGAATCATAGAATCTTTTAGGTTAGAAAAGATCATAACATCCGACTGATAACCTAACATTGCCAACTCCACCACTAAACCATGACCCTAAGCACCACATCTACACATCTTGTAAATACTTCCAAGGATGGTTATGCAACTACTTCTTTGGGAAGCCTATACATGCTTGACAACCCTTTTGGAGAAGCAATATTCCTTATATACAATCTAAACTCCCTTGACCCAACTTGAGGCTATTTCTTCTTGTCCTATCACTTACTTCTTGGGAAAAGAGTTCAACACTCACCTACCTACAACATCCTTTCAGGCAGTTGTAGAGAGCAATACGGTCTCACCTGAGCCTCGTTTTCTCCAGAGTAAACAACCTCAGCTCCTTCAGCTGTTCCTCCTATGACTTGTGCTCTTGACCCTTCACCAGCTACATTGACCTCTTTTGGATCCACTCCAGCAACTCAATGTCTTTCTTGTAGCGAGGGACCCAGAACTGAACACAGGGTTCAAGGTGTAACCTCACCAGAGCTCAGTACAGGGTAATGATCACTTCCTTAGTCCAGCTGGCCACACTATTTCTGATACAAGCCAGGATGCAATTGTCCTTCTTAGCTACCTGAGCACACTGTTGGCTCATATTCAGTAGCTGTCGACCAACACCCCCAGGTCCTTTTCTACTGGGCAGTTTTCCAGCCATTCTTCCCCAAGCCTGTAAAATTGCATGGGGTTGTTGTGACCCAGGAGCAGGATCCACATCTTAGCATTGTTGAATCTCATGCAATTGGCCTTGGTCAATCAACCCATCCTGTCCAAATTCCTCTCTAGAGGCTTCCTGCACTCAAGCAGATCAACACTACTGCAAATGTGTCATCTGCAAATTTACTGTCATGGTTTAAACCCAGCTGCCCACTAAGTACTATACAGGTGCTTACTCATCCCCTCTTTTCCGCTTCCCTGCCTGGGCAAGACAGGAAGGAGAATCAAAAGAACATAAAACCCACAGGCTGAGATAAGAACAGTTTAAGAACTAAACTACAATATAAAATTACTAATAATAAGGGTAAAGGAAATAACAAGTGGAGAGAATATAAAACCAAAAGGGCAGAGTTAAAAAAAAACCCAATAAATATAAGTGATCCACAGTAAAATTGCTCATTACCCACTGACAGATACCCAGCCTGACCTGAACAGCAATCTGGCCTCTCTGGGGCACTCCCTTGGGTTTATATGCCAGGCATGACGTGCTGTTGTATGGAATACCTCTTTGGTTAGTTTGGGTCAGGTGTTCCTGCTTCCTTCTGGCTTCTTGTGCCCCTCCACACTGGCAGAGCTTGAGATACTGAAAAGTCCTTGATCAGGGTAAGTGCTACTATAGCAACAACTAAAACATTGGTGTGTTATCAGCATTGTTCTCAAGCTCATGTCAAAACACAGCACCATACAAGCTACTAGGAAGAAAATTAATCCTATCGCAGATGATACCAGGACATTTACTGAGGGTGTACTCAGTCCCCTCATCCAGGTAATTGATAAAGATATTTAACAGAACTGACCCAAATACTGAGCCCTAGGGAACACCAGTTGTGACAGGCCTCCAACTGGATTTAACTCCATTCACCACCATTCTTTGGTCCTGTCCATTTTTAATTATTTTTTTTAACCAAGAGAAGAGTATGTGTATTGTTTTACCCAGAAAAGAATATATATATCTGAGTTAAGAACAAGTGTGTGACTGAACATGACCCTGTTCAACTCCAACAGTTCCAAAATTAAGAATTTGCTAGACATTTTGCAGAGCACTTACACCTTCTATGTTACGTGTTGAAGTTGTATCAGTTCTTGTCAACAGAGAGAAAGAATAGCTTGTAGAAGGCAAGGTCAGGCAAGAGTTAAATACAGATGTTCTCAGTTAAATGTCATAAAAATATCTTCCCTTGAATTGCCTCATTATAAATCTTGCTCTTTTTCCATGTTAACCCAGAATTTATCAAGCCACACTTTTATAGATAGCTATTTCAAAATGTTTCCATGACAAAATTCAATACCATCTGGGTTTGAGCTGCTGTGTAAAGCACCTCTTATTCAGCATTTTAACAACATCAATGTGAAGGTGAGACAATTGCTGAAAAATATAGAATGTATGGAAAGGAAGAAAATTTAGTTCCTGATTTCTCTAACTTCTTTAATAATAACCATTGAGAGATGTAAATAAATTGCTACTCTTGATGGTTTTGAAACCTACCTCAAACACACAAAATAAATATAAAAAAGAGGGGTTGGGCTTTTCTTTTATTTTAAATAGAACTGTATATTTCTTAGATAAGAATCAGTACAATCTTAAAAGAGCCCAAAGTACTCTCTATTTCCAGGTTTGTTTTTTTTTTTTTTTTTTTTTTTGTGGTTTTGGTTTTTTTTTTTCCTAACAGGCAGGAACATGTATAAAAGATAAATAGGTATAAAAGATAAATAGAGAGAGGAAGGAGGGAGAGGTAGTAAGTAAGGAAGTGGAAAAGGACAGGGAGAGTACAATTATGCACTCATCATGCATAATAAATGTACCTAGAAATTTAAAGAGTGCTTAGGGCAAAAGAGGATATTAGTTTCGTTCGGACACATACCCTCAAAAAAGTGCTATCACTTTCTTTGATATTTTAACAGTTAATTTTATTTCACTCAAAATAGTTATGTGTTTGTGTATATATATATACATATATACTTCTAGCTGAAGATATCCTCTGTGATTCTGGTACTGTGGCTTTTTTTTTTTTATTTTATTTGTGGAAACAAAGTCAGCAGTACAATAAAACGCCAAATTGAAACTTGTTTTTGCCAAAACAGGCCATGTGTGCTTACCTTATACAGGAGACTCTTAGGAGTGTCCAGTAACAAAACATGTTTAGAGACCAATGTACTTAGATAGCAGGCTTTTCAAGAGTTCACTAGTATTTCTAGGTTGAGCATGTGCTGTCCAAACAGAGCACTCTGCTTTCTAAGGATCTGCTAACATGAAATTAAACGCTGTTCATGTTTCCACATTCATTGTCTAGACCTTTATGTAGGTATTGCAGCTGATTTACTAGAGCTCCTTGAACCTCTAGGAAAACACAGTTCTGAGTGCTTAGTAATGGTGATTTGTGTTTAGATATATTCAAATGTAGCTTCCATTTATACAGAAGAGAAAAAAATTAATAAAGAAGAAAACTGATTATTTTAGTGATCTTGTTAAGATTTGCGTTCTATTTTTTCCCCATTCCAGTGATTTAGATTGGATATAAGGAGGAAGTTCCTTCCTGTTAGGGTGGTGAGACACTGGAATAGGTTGCCCAGGGAGGTTGTGAATGCTCCATCCCTGGCAGTGTTTAAGGCCAGGTTGGATGAAGCCTTGTGTGAGATGGTTTAGTGTGAGGTGTCCCTGCCCATGGCAGGGGGGGTTGGAACTAGATGATCTTAAGGTCCTTTCCAACCGTAAATATTCTATGATTCTATGATTTCTCTAAAACTTGTATTTAATCCCACAGTTGTGTTAGCGATGCATAATATTGGGCATTCTGGGCTTTTTTGTTCTAATTTTGGACCCATATTTGGAGCACTTGAGAGGAATAATATTCCTTTGTTGTGAAAACATCCATGTATTGAAGTTTGACCCTCTCTTCTGTAATAAATTGCGTATGTCATTATTCAGAAGATCCAAAGAAGGTATATCTACATTCTGCACAAAATTGGAGGTAGAAGGTGTAGGCACGTTGATTTTTGCCTTGGTTGATGATCTCAATCCCCTTTGAAGAGCTTCTGCTCATTAAAAGAGAGGCCATTTTTCCATTATTCAACTAAAGAACAGAACAAGTCAATTAGCACAGAGGCTGATATAGTAGTGGAATATAAATTGGCCATTTTTAGTTTTTTTATAAAAATATTCTTATTCTTATTCTTCTTTATGTTAACAAGGTGGAAACAAACTGATATTTTTCATTAAAATTTATTTTCTACTAAAATTCATTTTAGTTTTCAAAGGCATAAACTGAAACGTGAATCTACTTTCATAGGGGAAAAAAGAAAGAGAGACCAAATTAAGATGTCTGTTTAATTAATACTAAAAGTTATTTTAAAGTATACAAGAGTTTTTAAAATAATTAAAATATTTCAATTGTTTTTTTCATTATCTATGAGTGTTAACTGTGTGCAGATTTAAAGAAAAAATGCCTAATTGGTAATCTGTAGTTTTATTCCTATATTTGTCAACTACTTTGTTCAAATTCTTTAGTAGTGTTTAGATTTTATCTAATACTCTGGTTGGGGAAAGGGTCACGAAAGAACAAATGCTAAGTGGAATATTTGGCAGAAGGATAGTGTCAAGTTGTTAATGCCTTCAAGATTAGTCATATGATCATATAAATCCTACCAGAAACTTGTATGTTACAACATATGTCTGAAAGAGATTTGGCAAGTCTGGTTTTGCCTCCTTAACCATATCTTTGCTATCTTACTTATATTCTGCCTCATTTATTTAATAAATTTCCTCCCCTTTCACCCACATAGCACATCAGAAATATTTTCCATATCTACCGTCGGTGAAAATTCAGTGGGATGGCAGGGCATAATAAATGTTTAAACCTATCATAATTTCTCTGTATCTTAAATTTAATTTGCTTCTGCACACAGCCCTTTAAGCTGAGTTACTTCCAACATTTCAATGTGATGAATTTCACACTACTACCTATTTTTGAAACAACTCATGGAATTTTTGGTAGGCAAACCTCAGCTGAGCTACTCTTTGTGGTAAATGTGATTAGAATAAATTAAACTTTAGTTGCCTTCAACTGCAAATATTTTCTTACAATTTTTTCTTAATACACCAGTCAGCAGTATATATTCACTGCTTTCAGTTTCTTTCTAAACAATTTCCATCTCTTCAGCTGATAAAAAAAGATGGTTTAATTACCATTCTGTCTTTCAGAGCTCACTAGTGTATATTATCAATAGTGATACCTAGTGCCAAAGATATAAAGGTACTAAAGATGCAAAAAATGTGATACATAGTAACAAAGATGTAAAGATGTTTGTTTTGTAGGTTTTTTTAATGTATTTTTATTCAAAAGTATAACAACAAAACCACAACTAATTTGTCTATTTTTGGAGTAATAATGTGTGTTAAATAGGATGCCCAATCCTTCTTTTTTTTTTTTTTTTTTTTAATAGACTGTTTTGGGGGTTTTGTTTTTAGTTTTTGATTTATGTTTTTTTCAGGGGAAGGGTTTATTTAAACACTTATACTCCGTGCAGTCTTAAAAAAAAATTAAACCCCTCCTATAAAAAGGGCTACATCCTGCAATATTAAAAAAATAATAAAAATACAATGTATCTCTGTGCCGTCTGTATATATTCTCTGCTACTTATGCTAACTGAACCTTGCCAAGAATTTATTTACTTGCTAGACTGACTTGTCGACTAGAATGTGAATCTGCATACGTTTGGAAGACCAGTGTGAAATATACTTAATGAAGCAGTAAAACCAAAGTCTAAATATCTGTGAGCTAGTTATTCTATTCTTCTGTTTTAGTCTATAAAAAGGCAAAATATATTTGGATGTGGTGTATCTAAAATAGACTAATGAAGACCTATAAGAGATGTGTGAAGT
Organism: Lathamus discolor; assembly: GCF_037157495.1. Taxonomy (NCBI): domain Eukaryota; kingdom Metazoa; phylum Chordata; class Aves; order Psittaciformes; family Psittacidae; genus Lathamus; species Lathamus discolor. The sequence continues at coordinate 69,721,667 of NC_088887.1, read as the reverse complement.
AGATAGTGCATTTCCTAAAATACGTATGTTATAAATATAATAAATTGAAAAGACTTTTTTGAAAGTTGTTTTAGTTATACCTACAACTTGTCATTTCTTTCACTAAACCAACCAGCTGGGCAGACAAACATATCTTGCACTTGAGAGTATTGCACAGTGGGCTCTCTTTCTCACCAACTGGAGTAGCACAACTACATCTTACCCACCTGAGAACATTGAATTTTGCTAACAGTCTGAGACCTACTGTCTGTCTACTCTGGTATATTGTCCCTGAGAATTAAGATTAGTAGATCTTTCAGACTTTTTAGAGAGGGGTGTAGAAATCTCTACAGTATTTACCCTGAGTATACATATCACAAGATGTGTTTGCTTTCACTGGTGATATCTAAAGGATAGCTTATTTTCAACAACAAAAAAAAAAAGGATTTTCTCTATCTTTTACTTAAAAGTTCAATTTCTGCACACCATTGACCTTAGTTTTAGCACAAGTTTTGACATATTTTGACTCAACGCCTTTAGGGATGATAAACAGTTTGATTTACAGAGCTTGAAATAACACAGGACAAATGACTTCATGTACACCCTTTCACAAGTTTTCACATCAAACAGCTCAGTACATATTGGACATAAGTACTACTGGAAGACAATAAATAAAACAGGGAGCACAGAAACCCACAAAGAATTCTAGAAATATTTCAGTCATCTGTATGCAAGCAACCTGTCAAAATGTTGGCGTACAATATCTTCCAAGACCTAAAATAAACCCATAGATTTGCAATTTTCTCAATGCAAAGCTTAGTGCATATTAATGATATGAAAGCAAATGAAAATCACTTTTTAAGCAAGAAAAAATAACATTCTCAATGACGAAACTAATTATACATTACATTTTACAGTTGTAGTATAATATTACAAATTGTAAGAGGCTTTTTCTGGCTTAAGTAAGGTGGAGAACCTGTACATCCTAAACATGTATTTGTTCACAAATCATGCTTCATGAGACTGTCCTTTTTGGCAGTGTCCCAACTAAGTACACAGATATACTTTCAAATGTGGCAATTTCTTACTACCAAAAATTGAAAACCCACTTAAAATTGCTTATTGAAATCAAAACCTAATTTTAGATTCACATTGACTATGTAACAATGACTAGAAACCTATACTTATTTCTTCTGAATGCTTCAGGGAGAATGAAGAAATATGAAGCTCGTAGGAGAGCATACAGCAGATGGATATTCTACATAATATCATTATCTGAGAATCATGGAGTCATAGGAGAGTTAAGGCCAGAAGGGACCTCTGTCCACAATCGTATGTTGCTCAAGCAGGGCCACCTAGAGCTGGTTGTCCAGGACAGTGTCTAGATTTTTGGTTTTTAATATCTCTAAGGGTGCAAATTCCTCAACTTGTTGTTCAGGAACCAGATTGTTACCCCTCCATGTGTGCTGGTACATGGAGTTTTTCATGCACCACAGGATGTGTAGGACTTTGCTCTTCCCCTAGTTGAACTTCATGACATTCATGAAGTAAACATTACTTCCATCCCTGCCAGCACATTTCCCCAGACTGTTGAGGTCCCTCTGAGCAGCACCATGACCCTCTGCTGTATCTGCCATTCCTCCCAGTTTTGTAGTATTAACAAAACTGATAAATACACTATGCTTCCATCATCCAGACCATTAATACCGATGTTGAAACTTAAATTTTTCAAAAGAGGTTTACTTACACCTGCCAATTTAAAACATATGCTGATAAACAGACTGTCCACTCTAATGACCATATATGCTTTGGAAGTATTTCAGCTATGGTTTCCCAATTTTCTTCATACCACTCATACCTATATTCCACTTTCATATCAGATCTCTGCTTTTCTGCTTCAGTAATTTCCTTCATATTTCTCAATAACACGGATAAATGACTTAAAGCAGCTTTTATATGCAGGTTGTTGTGGGGTTTTTTTTGTAACACCATTGTAAACTTTTAGGTATAGCATATTCCCCCAAACATTATGCTTTTGTTAATAGATTTATTTTGCTGACCTTCATTTTAATTGCTTACTGCTATACCCTTTACTAAAACTGCACAGGCAACCTTTAAAAATAATAGCTCCAATGTCAATCACCCAAAAAGCAACACACAAGAAACGTCTGCAAAATGATCAATTAAGGCCCAAGTACAAATGCAATGTAGCTAGGCAGACTGGCTGAATTTACAGCCTCCAAAGCAAAGTATACAATTAGCTTCAAATGCCAAACTTCACATGCCATTAAAGTGGCTGTACATTACAAACAACAACAAAAAATTCTAGTGAATTCTGCATTCATGATGAATAGACCTAAGAATTTTGGTGAACAAAAGCTATTCTGCCACACTCATTTGCAAAGGATATAATTAGTTGTTCTTTCAGTTTCCTGGATAAAGATGGCACATATGAAAAATAATAGGCTGTCAATACCCAAAAGGGTTAGAAGTATAATTTTAACAAAGGAATATATTTAGGACAACTGCAACAGATTTTAGCTGAATATCTGTAGCATTTTAGAAGATTTTATGCCAAGAAAGATGTACTTGGAATTCATATGACGTGGTATTTCTGCCTTGTTTATTTTAGCCGTCTTGTTCTAAAAATGTCTACAATGACAGTAGCATTTTGCTACTGCATTTGCTGCAGTTGTAGGGGCACAAATCTATTACAGTAAAAACTTACCTACAAGTTAAAGGATATTAGAGGCTGCTTTGTGTGCATGCACCACACAAACATACATACCCCAGATACTTTAGAACTTTACTTTTTGAAATCCATAATGGCATAAAGCAGTTCTAATTCACACCATTCTGTGTCCATAGCTGTGACAGACAGCATAACAAATTAGAAGTCTAAAGTGAAAATAAAGATCTGTGATTTTCTTCACAGATTTTAGCAACAGTTAATATTATTGTCTTGTGCATTCATGTTCAAGATTCCATATAAAAACATATGATTAAAAGTCCTCATTAGAAACTACGTATTTGCAAAGGCCACCAAAAGGTAACATTTTAATTTCAATTATTTTTGCTTCCATGATTTTGCATTTCTATTCCTCAGAGTAAATATAAACTAAATACAAATAAATGCTTTCACATATGTCATGGGTGAGCAGAGATAGCCAGGAATTTGCAAAAAATGTCTTTTTTTAATTTTCTGGTGGAATTTTTTTGTAAACCCAGAAACTTTTCATTGATTGTGGATGTAAAACTGTTTCTAACATCTGTGACAGTATTCTTGGTCAAAATAGGATGGAAAAAAATGTTCTGTTTGCCATGCAACAAATAGTAGACACCCCTTTTCAGATAATTTTTAGAAAGTTTTGGACTCAGGATTTAAACCTTATATTGCTAATATATGAATCTTCCTATTGAAGGTGTTCACCACTAGCTAATCAATTACTTAAGCAAGAGTTGGAAACTGTATCAGCATATTTCAAGTGAATGTCCTGAACTGTTTGGAGTTAATCTGTGTGCTGTGTTTAAAAAAATATCCTGCCTTTTCTTTGTGTAGAATAGAAAAAAAATTGGAAATTTCATGGCTTTAAAGCTTTTAGAACTCTTGCAGATTGCGATCATTGGCTGTACATAGACAAATTGTGAAGGGCACCAAAAGCCTCCCAAAAGAAGTTTAAAATTCTTAAATGACATTGTTACGTATAGCGAGAGATGACTGAATTGCTGATTTTACCACTGGCTTGAAGCCATGCTGTGGAGGAAAATGTGAGGAGCTGCTGGAGGCGTGCCATGAGAAGTTGGTGGTGGACGTGGCAACACAGGTGAGTAAGTGGGAGTTACTTGAGAAATGGTGGGGGCAGAATTGTAATAACTGGCAAGTGGCAAGTTATTATCGTCAATAATAGCATATAAAACCAAGATTGCCTAAATAAATACACTTTTGTATGGATGCAGCTGAAGCAGACAAATAAACTTACTCTGACCATGCCACATGTGTTGAACCTGTTTCTATGACCAGGAGAAAGGGCAAGAGGAAGTAGTTTGCTTTCACTGGTTAGCAGGAAGATGCATAGAACAGCATGATCAGGCATCTGCATATCATGTTAGTGCCCATTCTAGGCTTCATGTCATTAGCATCCTCCCAGCCTCCTATTCAGGTACTCTTTTTGTTTAACCAATACCAGTTTTAGCGAATTATTTAGTGAATCGTATAAATCTAATTAATTATTTAGTTTATTATTATTTAGTGAATTATTACCAAGAAATAACTAGTCATCTAGCAGATCTGACTGAGAACGATAACAGTATAATTCCATCATACACACAGGTTAATTCAAATTAAAAATATCAGACTATAGGTCAGCTATGAAAAAGTGTAATTCACATAATTCACTATTTTGTTGTCTTACAATATTATCCTTAACCCTCTTATTTTCCAGTTGCTCTACCACAATTAGTTTCCTAACCTCTCTAGTCCCCACTGAATCATCTGAGCTTTGTCCCAAATGCTCTGTGCTGTCCACCTTACTTCTGATTCCCCTCCATACTCCAGCCATATAACCCATATGACCGGTAGGCAGACAAAAGGGTGACTGTTCTGTGGATAATCCAGGGCTGTGTACATGCCAACTTGTTAACTGCACAGTGCCAAGCAAAATGGAGAGTAGTAACAGCCTCGTTTTCTCTGCTTATCAAGGCAATTGTTAGGATTTACTGTCATTTAGCTAGACGTTGTTTTTCACAAAAACTTGTAGGAATTTCATACTTTTGAGGCTGTAGATCTTTTGTCAAATTTGTTTGAAATCAGCCAAAGTCCACCTATTAAGAGGAATGGCTAGGGGAGAAAGAGGAATATTACAGAGTATTCAAGTATCTCTCTGTTTTCTTGCAGAAATATGCTAAAAGCTGTTCCAAATTTTACATTTTTTCATGACATTCAGCTAATGGCCTGAAGGCTTTCAGCTAGAACCTTGAACAGCACTGTAAAAAAGTCTTCCTGAAGACCAAAGGATTCATATTGCTGGCAGTATAAAGAAATTAAAAAAAAAAAAAAAAGAAAAAAAGGAGAATAAACAAAAGCACTTCCTGTTACTTAATTTCACTCTAAGTATAAAAGTAGATGAAATGGTTCAAGACACAGGAAATTAAGCTTCAGAAAGAAACATCAGCAACCACAAAGCGTCAGAGGACATGAAGACCCAGTATTATGCTATCCATTTGCGGGTTTGAGCTACCACTTAACACAACAAGGTTCAAGAGTTTCTATGCTAATTAGTAATGCATGGATATGTGAACAATGGATTAAGGAATCATGGATGTTGCTGCATGTGCCCACTTGATATTTTAGAGGTTGGTACTATGATTTTTTAAATATGAACACATTTCAAATGTGATCTCAGTCCTCAAAGATGAGAGCTGCTTAGTAGCCATTGAATAAAGCAAAATATGATAGTTTACATCTGATATATTCCTTAGTCACAAGATTTCTGTGGCACGAAAAACTCATTGCCAGTTAGAGTTAACAGAATTTAAATATGCTAGCAAGCATGATATTCTGTTTTTAAATGGTTCTTATAAATTTTATTTTTCTGCAATGGTGGTTATAGCTTTTTAGTAATATATCTAACTTCTTGATTAAATTTTGCTATATTACCTATTTTATTTCACTTTTTCATGTAAGGATACTTTCTTTTGAGATCTCCCAATGGGTTGTGATTCAAATGTAACTTTCTAAAGTAGGATCCTGATATATTAAACTGTATTCATTGTCAACAATAGACTAGAATTTAACAAGTGTGTAGTACAGATTAAAAAAATAAATAATTAAACTTCATTAGAAGAGTTGATTTTTGTAATCATTATCTGAATATCATATTAATTGCTCAGTATACAAAAGTACATTCATGCTCATCTAAAATAGGAACAGAAAATTCTGACTTTAAATTACTCTGTTTCTTTGTCCTGGTTTCAGCTGTAACAGTTACTTTTTCTCCTTAGTAGCTGGTACAGTCCTGTGTTTTGGCTTCAGTCTGAGAACACTGATAATACCCCAGCGTTTCCAGCTGTTGCTATGTAATATTTACTCTGATCAAGGACTTTTCAGTCTCATGCTCTGCCAGTGAGAAGGGGCACTGGAAGCTGGGAGGAAGCAGAGACAGGACACATGACCCAAACTAGCCAAATGGGTATTCCGTACCACAGCACGTCATGCCCAGTATATAAAGAGGGGGGAGTTACCTGGAAGGCCCAGATTGCTGCTCCAGTCAGGCTGGGCATTGGTCAGCGGGGGGTGAGCAATTTTATTGTGTATCACTGCTGTTTATTGTTTTCTTTTTCTTTTTCCGCTATTAGTTTTATATTGTCTCCCCTTGTTATTTCCCTTATCTTTGTTACTGTTGGTGGTAGCAGTAGTACTTTTGTGTTATGCCTTAGTTACTGGACTGTTCTTATCTCAACCCGTGGGGTTTACATTCTTCAGATTCTCCTCCCCGTCGCTCCGTGAGTGGGAGGGAGGCAGATGGAGGGAGTGAGAAAGCGGCTGCGTGGTTCTGAGTTACCGTCTGGGTTTAAACCATGACATTCTCAAAGTAAGAAAGTGCTTATTCACACAGTGTATTTTCAGCTGTTTGGTTTTGTTTTCACATGTGAGTGAGAAGTTCTGTCCTTCGGTACTTCAAATTTTGTGAAGAGTGTAAGACTTTGAAGTTTTACCTTAAAAGGATAAAAAGTACCATTGCAGTTTGCTGAATTGAAAGCTTAAAATAATGTAGAACATATCTACACAGTAATGCAGAAGCAAATTCAAGCACACTGTGTTCCAACACATCAGGATTCATGGAAATACTGATATAAAACCACTTCAGTCTCTGAGTTAAGGCTTAACAACTCCCACACAAATAGGCACTAAAACATCTAGAGACCTCTGGCACCATTAGAGTGGAGCACAAGAGAGGCAGATGGACTTGACCAGGTAGAAGTACCCATAAAAAAAATGAACCTGTGTTCACTTATGTCATTAATTGACTTTTGAATTCCATAAATATGGGTGTGTTTTGAACAGCCCAGTGCTTCAGAAAGCAGAGTGTGACTGCATCCCTGATTAATATCTTATTTTCTATTTTTGAATTATCCACATTTTGACTTAATTTCCTTAAGTACATGATTTGTATTTTGACTTTATTCCCTCAGTACTTCTGCTATAAATGAGGCAAAATTACAGAAAACGTGAAGTTTTCCAATAGTTAAAAAAAACCCAAACCACTAAAGAAAGCACACACATACACACACATCCTATTTTCTTAGTTTTCAGCTATTATTGTTGTAGAGTGGTCTACTCAGTGAAAAAATGAGAGATGATGCAGTACCCAATCTGTCCAGCCTGTTGATTACATTGGAAAACAGCTGCCTACAAATTCATTTAATGCAAGTAGCTAAACGTCTTTTGAACAGCACATCTGATGAGGCAACAACGAAATTGAAGACATGGTATTTGTCCCTCTTCTGACTTCTGGAAACAGAGCAAAATTTGGTAGAAGTGATTGGTGAAAAAGGAAAGAACAGCTAATTGGTAGTTAGAAGCAGTTGACTTTTCTCTACTATCTCACAAATATAAGCAGCATCAACTATCATATATGAAGGTAAGTCATGAGAAACTGCAGCGGTGGCTCCAGAAAGAAAAGCAAAAATATAGTTTGCTATGTTTCAGGCAGTGTGCTGCACTACAGATCTCTGTGAAAAGCTATTTCTTTGTTTTCTCCTATTTACTCTCCTACAATAGCAACTCGGGTTAATAGACACCTAAGTGTTATTATTTAAACATCAACATATTTAATTTATAGACAAACCAGCAATTCAATTTTGTTTATTTTCAGCAGCAAAGTTACTACCAGTATATGATATAAATACATTAATTTTTTTCATCTTTTATGTTTTTTTTATAATCTTTGCATTAAAATCTTTAATTAATCTTTTATTAGTTTCAGTTCTGAATGTCTGTCTTCATTTGAAGAGTAAATAATATTACCAACTGAAGAAGGTGGCAATAATTCTATGATTCTGTGATTCTCCAACTTGAGGTCCATACTGCAAGCAGACAGTTTCTTGCCAACGCAGCCTTTTACCTCCCCAGAAAAAAAGTCTATTGCAGGATAAATATTTAAGTTCTTATTCAGTTGTAAAACAAAAAGCTGGCATCCACATACAAGGAGACGGTCTTAAGGAAGTTGAAAAACAAAACAAAATTAGCTGTAACTAGTAACTGCATAGAGCCATAGAATAGTTTGTATCAGAAGAGACCTTCAAAAATCATCTAGTCCAACGCCCCTGCTATAAGCAGGGACATCTTCAGCTAGGTCAGGTTGCTCAGAGCCACACCCACCTGGCCTTAAATGTCTCCACTTGTGGTGGAATAAAATATGAAGAGATAAGATTTGAGCACTTGGCTGGGCTTATGGAAGTCTAAGGAAAGCAGAAAAATTTAACAGAGGCTCCCATTTCCATACAGTGTCTGTGCTATCACCTGTGTTTTCTGTGTTATCTTAAAAAAACACAAAAACCCACAAAAAACCTACAAACAACAACAGCAACCCCCTCCCCCTCCCCCACCACAAAAAAACATCCCCACAAAAAAACAACCCCACAAAACCAACAATCAATAAAACCCCACCCTCATTATGTTCTCAAATCTTTTTTGCCATGTCAGATGAAGCCAAAGTTGCCTAAGCCTTAGTTCCTTAGTTTGATCAGCTAGTTCAACATCACAAGCAGAATATCATACCTGTGCTGGTCTTAACACTTACTCTCTACTGTCTTTGAAAGGCAGGTGCTAAAAGCCTAAATGACCACAAAGCATAATCACTCTTTTGAGCCACCCCCAAGGAAAAAAAAAAAAAAAAATAAAAGGGAAAGGGAAAGGAAAAAGAAATGTTTATATCATTGTATATTTGAAAACATATTTCATTGTACTTCACTGATAAATTCATGAGCCCCACTCATAACTGGCAATATGAGTTGAAACTTTTACTGGGATTGTTTGTGAATCTGATAAAAAAATAGTTTAAGTGTTTCATCATTTGTTTACACAGAGACAGGTGGGGGAAAGTGGGGGTTTCACATCCTAATTTTCAGTGAACTTTATGTTTTTGCTTGTCCATACATGAGCAAGGATTAGAAAATAGGCCTTTATAATTATCATAATAAAATGATTACATAAATTAAGTATTTTTATAACTTCTTTTTAGTTTATAATATCATCTAGTAGAAAAAAGATAGGTGAAGAACACAAGTTGTTTTTTTTTTAATTCCAACTGTGTGTGTATATATATATATATAGAAAATTTCATGTATATATGTATGTATATACACACACAAGGAAAGGTATTTGTATGGTTGAATCACGCACAGACATTACTATATGAATATTGACACACCTCCAACAGCTGACCTGAATGATCAATAAAAACACAAAATATTCTATAACTGATATTTTTTTTTTCAGTAACAAGACAGAATGTAATCCTTTATGTTGTGTAGATTGTACTATGAATAGAATCAGATGAATTCTCCATGAATACGTTCATATTATACTGTAAAATGTAATCATATGACAAGTGTCTAGGAAAAAGTGCTATGGAATCAAATCATTAACAGATACACTTTTAAAATAGTTAGGGTACATTGCATATTTTACCACTAAGAAAAATGCAATAAATAGAAAATAGAACTCATGACTTGGTATGCATAATATTAGATCTGTATTGATAAAGTTTTTTTTTTTTTTTTAAACTTAGAAAAAACAAAATCTCATTTACACATTCATACAATATCATGAAATACGAGTTATGGCAAAAGCAATCAGCTTAGACAGCTCATTAATCTTTCTCATACAAATATTGTGATCCCTCTATCTTTCCTCAACAATTTTTGCGTGTATGATTTAAGGATGAAAGAAATGATAACTGGTTTCCATGACAGCTTGAGATACAATGTGTTCTGCAACATGATGAACAATTAAATTGTGATTTAATTTCCCTTATTTTATGGTAACATAACATTAACAAAATAAATATGTTCTGATTGTGCTACGTAGGCGAAGCTGTTTCCTGCCTTAACGCTACATTCATGTATTTGCTAAAACTAACCAGATTTCCACTAGTCTAAATAGTCTGTACTGACACAGTATTCTTTCACAGAGCCTAAAATTATGTCTCCACAACCCTCATTTTGTAACGATACCCAAACTGGCTCTCATGAAGCTATATCTTTTATACCAGAAGCAGTGCAGCTGCAGTGCTCCTCCCAGGTTATGTTAAAAGACTGTTAAATTGGCTTCAGTATTCAAGTAAGCTTGTTCAGAATTTGATAACTTAGGTATTTCCAAGTGGTCCCACTTTGCTAAATGCTCTGATGGAAATATTTCCATTACTTCTAGTAGACTTTGGACCACAGTCTGAACATAGCGTAGAAACAAACTGTGTACACATGACATAAGTTATATGTAAGCTCATTTTTATTTTGTTCTTCGCATACTGAGAGCTGACAGAGTCTGTTTGTTACAATTGCAAATATCAAGTCCTTTGTTCAACTCGAAATGCTGGAAAGAGTATCTATAGTTATAAGCATTTTTTGTAGAGATGCTTCTGAAGGGTTTTCTTGGTATTTACTTGGAGATGTACTCACAGTTTTCAATTTATAAATATTACATAGAACGTGATGGAAGAAAAAGAAATCTCTGTGTTTTGCAGCTTGTGTCCATTGCTTCCCTTTCTGTCACTGAGGGTCACCAAATGAAGTCTGTCCCAATTTTCTCCTTACTCTCCCATTAGGCAGTTGAAGACAGCAGAAAGGTGCCCTCTTAGCCTTCCTTTCTTGAGGCCAAACAAATTTACCCAGCCTCTCACTGTACATCACATGCTTCAGCCACCATTAATCACCTTGGTGGCACTCCACTGGACTCACTGAACTAGCCACACTTTTGCTAGTACAGATAGAACATAACTGGCCTTTTTCACTACAGAGCTACACTGTTGACTCCTGTGTAACTTCTCCTCCAAGACTGCTGATCTTTTAATTTTGTTTTGTATTTTTTTCATTGTTTTTCCTCCCTCTTTTTTTTTTTTTTTTTGTTTGTGCTTTTTTTTTTGGGGGGGGGGGGTTGGTTTTGTTTTTGTTTTCCTCCTAAATTGCTTTCCAGCCAATCAACCCAATCTCCCTTTAAGATTCTGGGTTATTCCATCCCAGGTACAGACATTCTTTTTTCCTTTGTTGAACTTCCAGATGCTCCTTTCAGTTCATTTCTCCAACCTGTTGAGGTCCTGCTGTGGAACAGACCTGATCTCCAGTGTTTCAGGTGCTCTTCTCCAGCTTATCATCTGCAATTGTACTGAGAGTATGCTCCACCTATTATAGAAATAAAATGAGTCAAAATTTCTTTTAGTGATGCTGCCATAAAAAGAAGTTAGCATAAGGAGATAGAAAACCAGTATAAAATATTCTATCCCAAATAGGAAAAATCATGTCTAAGAAAATGAGACATGTTTTTGCATGTATTTGTAGCTTTATCAATATATAGATACAAAAAATAATTTACAAATAATAATCTAGAATATAATTACAATATATCAATAATTTCAAATACAAGAATTAGCAAAATATTTTAGAACTGGTTTTCTTTTGAAAATAAAAAGTGGTTTTGGTAATTTATATTTCATTCTCCCCAGGAGAAGACATTGAAGGTATAACTGCTATGAAATTGGTAACTTCCTTAACTATGACATATAAATGATTCCTTTGTCTACTGCACCAATGACATTGTGAACTCTAGTATAAAGCTGTTTTACAAGTTTTTCTCAGGGCAAGTGTTATAAAAGCAGTCATTGAGCAACAAACACAGTGGACGCCCTGTCCTATGATCTTTTTAGCTACAATTATCCTTAATTTCATCAGTTTGTTCCAGAAGGAAAACTGTGAAAGTACTCAGTAGTTTTCAATATCTTGCAAAACACAACTCTTTTGTAAGAAAAGTCAGAACATTTTCAGAGGAGTATCTGCTCATTTCAGGTGCTGTTGAATTAGCATGTTAATATATTACAAAACTATATCTTTTACGCACTTTTTTCCCAGCTCTTTTTCCTTGGGCAGTTTGGACTAAATAACTAACATATGCCACATTGCAGGAAACAATGAGATTTAGAGCTAGCATGAAGATGTCATATGGAGTTTTAATGTGTACATGAAGTGAACCTATTTACATATTCAGTACTCTAAACATGATTAGTCAAACTTACTATTACTGCAATGAGTATAGATAGATAATATTTGTGTATTCATTTTTGGCCTACTGTGATTCGTTAAACAGCACCAAGAATAAAATAAAGGCTTAAGTGTAGACAATTTTTAAAAATCACAAAAATCATATAATTTATATACAGAGGAATGGATACATAAGTGAATGCTAAATTTGCGACAAATCTAAACAAGCAAACACACTCTTTACAAAACAGTGCAGAAGTGACCAGGATTTAATTTTTTTTGGTTGTTTTTAAGAGGGTTTCCTTACACAGCTCAAAAAAGAAATCATATCCTGAAGAGCTCTTCTTTCCACAAAGTTTAACATATCCCATCTGGTAGATGAAAATACAACTCATACAATACAAATATCTTTCAAAATTATCTTTACTAAGGAAGGCCCAAGCAACTATTACTTTTTTAAAGTCTAGCAGTCCCTGAAATAGTTTGTGTCTGCCTTCCAAGGAGACAAAGGTTCTGCCCAAGCAAGCACATGCTCCAAAACATGAGACAACTTAATTAAAAAAAAACAACCCCCCAAAACAAACAAACAAACAAACAAATAAAGAACAACAAAGTAAAAACAAACACACACACACCAAAAAACAACCAAACCAAAACCCCAGTGGCTTCCTCGATTATACTTGATTGTGTAGAGGTAGTCTAAAACTAAAAAACACATGCTCCCAAAACTACATGCACTGCCCCCTGCAAAGTAAAACACCAAAACCTAACAGTTTCTTCCAGGCTTCTTGAGTTTTGATCCAGTGTCATGGTTTAAGGGCAGTCAGTAACTCAGACCCACATAGCCCGCTTGCTCACTCCCCCCTTTTCTCCCTGCTCCCCTGGTCCCGGAATGGTGGGGAGGAAAGTCGAAAGAATGTAACTCCCACTGGTTGAGATAAGAAGAGTCCAGTAACTAAGGTATAACACAAATCACCACTGCTACAACCAAAAATAATAATGATAAGGGAAATAACAAGGGAAGAGAATACAATATCACCCACCAATACCCAGCCTGATCGAGCAGTGAACGAGCCCTTCCGCGTAACTCCCAGTTTACATCCTGGGCATGACGTGCTGTGGTATGGAATACCTTTTTGGTTAGTTTGGGTTAGGTGTCCTGTCTCTGCTTCCTCCCAGCTTCCCCTCCTCCCTGGCAGAGCATGAGACTCAGAAAGTCCTTGGTCAGACTAAACATTTGAGCAGTAAGTAAAAACATCAGTGTTATCAGTGCTGTTCCCAGGCTGAAAGTCAAAAACACAGTGCTACACCAGCTACTAAGACAACAAATGACTGCTACTGCTGAACCCAGGACATTCAGTTTCTAAAACAGTATTCAGTTTCTGCTGAAATATTTTAAAATCAGAAGTCTCACTACGTGTGTAGTCATGTACAAGACTTCAACAAGAGCTGGAAAGATAGATTATTTCTGTTATAAGTCATTTGAGATATAGTATTAATTAGTTATTAATTCAGGGTTTGTTTTTTTTTTTTTGTGTATTTAATTCTTTAAGTAGCCTGTAAAAGATGTTTTTGCTTAAAATATTATGCATGGATCTGCTGAAGAAGTACTTCAAACTACAGAGAAACCTCATTTTATATTTATGTGTCTCTTCGGTGAATAATGAGAGGAATAACAATGAAAGACATTTGTAATACAACAGTTATCCTTATTTCACTTGGATACATCAGATTCTCAGACAACATGATTTCTAGAGACAGAAAGAAATATTCAAAAGCAAGAATACATAAAGTGACTAAGTGCTCAAGAACTATCCAAAACCAATGGAAAACTCCAATTATGCATATTTTTAAGCACCTGTTGAATCTAGTGATTCAACATTGCTCTTGTAGCATCACTTCTAATATATTCAACAAGAATTAAGACAGAAAATGTCATAATATGCAGCCATAACTCATTACAATGACATTAAGTGTTTACTAAGCAACTGAGAATTACAAGATCCAAATAAAGATGTAGAAAAGATAATTTTGAAATAACTAAGTGTGGATTGATCAGCACCCTTTGCACCTCATGTTTTTTTGCATGGCAATTATTTGTTAAGCAGTAATCAGCAAATTTGGATTACTATATCACTGCATGATTAGTGGCAAAAGAATGCAGAGATTATTTTGTTATAGTTCTGCTCAGTTTTCTCTGTTTTTTGGAAAAAAATAGCAACATGGAGTTAATCAACACAGTCAATAACTGCAGCTCTTTAAAAAACAAAGATTCTGACAACAATCCTCTTCCCCTGAAGCTGTAAGTGTAGCTTCTGTAAGCAAGACTAACCAACAGCAATTTCCAATAATTTACTCTCTAGGATTGTTGAAAAATACTATACAGAAATCTGTGATAAAAGCCCCATTGATTAAAATGCCAATGAAAAACACATTGTAGGACAATGTGTACCAGTATAGATTGTAGTTAATTTTCTTCTGTTGCAACCTCTATACACAGCAGGCCAAATTGTTGTCTTAGTTCTGCCCCTGTGTCCTGGGTTCAGCAGTAGCAGTCAGTTTTTCTCCTTCTTAGTAACTGGTGCAGCACTGTATTTTTGACTTTCAGCCTGGGAACAACATTGATAACACTGAGGTTTTACTTACTGCTCAAATGTTTAGTCTGACCAAGGACTTTCTGAGTTTCATGCTCTGCCAGGGAAGAGGGGAAGCTGGGAGGAAGCAGGGACAGGACACCTGACCCAAACTAGAAAAAGAGGTATTCCATACCACAGCACATCATGCCCAGGATGTAAACTGGGAGTTACGCGGAAGGGCTCGTTCACTGCTCGATCGGGCTGGGTATTGGCGGGTGATATTGTATTCTCTTCCCTTGTTATTTCCCTTATCATTATTATTTTTGGTTGTAGCAGTGGTGATTTGTGTTATACCTTAGTTACTGGACTCTTCTTATCTCAACCAGTGGGAGTTACATTCTTTCGACTCTCCTCCCCACCATTCCGGGACCGGGGGAGCAGGGAGAAAAGGGGGGAGTGAGCAAGCAGGCTGTGTGGGTCTGAGTTACTGACTGCACTTAAACCACGACACCCTGTAATGTCTGTGAAATTAATATGACTTACATGGACATATCAGGAAGAATGTTTGAGCCTTAAGTAGTCAGAGATACTCTAGCTTTATATATATAAATGAGCTCTTTTTTATCATGAACTTCATATATTTTTCAACCTTTATTCTAATGAGTAATTTTTAAAAAGTCTTTTTTTGTTTTTGTTTTTCAGAACTACTGCTATGAGGGAAGAGAGCATGACATTTTCCCCTCTACAAGCAGACTCACTTGAGATTCTAAATCAAACTTTCTAAACCAAGCCTAACACATATGTACCCACAGGGAGACAAAAAGCTGGAAGAAGCTAAAGGAGCAAGACTTTTTTTTCTTTCCTAATTTCAAAGGTTTATCCCAGCTCTCAATGGAAAAAGTTAAATTGTATTGCTTAGTTTCCACTGAATATATAAGGAGCATTACAATTTCAAGAATGATACTGCTTTTTACCTCATATTTACAGCTCCCTACATCATATATAGAGAGAGAATTCTTGGATTGATAGAAATCAAAGATGAATTTTTACAGATTACATTTCACAAAGAATACACATTCTACAGTATGTACCTTGCTAACGCTGAAGATCCCTATCAAAAGAAATATTTAAGACAGCAATCCACATATCCTAAATCACATTTTATGTTTCATTATGTACCTTCCTATATTAAGGCATGCTTTTTCTCAAACTATTGTTGTTTTCTTACAGAACCTCCTAGCTCTTGTCCATTCTTGCTTTCTAGCTAAAGAACATGAACACTACGCAAGCACATCAGATGATTCAAGAACACATTAAATAAGTACATAAATAAAAGCATCTTTCTGTCTTTTTCACCTTTCTCTTTGACTGTGACATGGTATCAAATTACACATAAGACATAAATGAAAGGTATTTGGTGAAAAAAATCTGGAATGCACATGTTTAGAGAAGGGGAAATCTTTGCCCTATCTGTGAGATCATGCCTATAGAAATTTAAATTTAAGATATAATGACTGAAATTTACCTCTCAGAATCAAAGCACCAATCTTTCTCCCACTTGGGACTGGCCCTCCAGTCTTGTGGATGGACTTTTTGCTAGGTATTTTTGGAGGGGAAAAATGGCACATTTGTATTTGTTTCTGAGTTTTTGTGGTTTTTTTTTTTTTTGGGTTTTTTTTTTTTTTTTGTTGGTTGGTTGGTTGTGGTTTTTGTGGGGTTTTGTTGTTGTTGTTGTTTTTTCTGTGAGGTTTTTAGGGGGATTTTGGGGGGGTTTAGTTTGCGGGTTTTTTTCTTTTGTTTGCGGTTTTTTTCCTTTTGTTTGCTTAGGTTTTTTGGTTTTGTTTTGCAGGTTTTAGTGAGCTTTTTTTTTAGGGAGAAGGAGTTTTTGTTTGGTTTTTTGGGGGGCTTTTTGTTTTCTTTTTAACACACACACACACACCCCCCGACTGCAAACCTGGAAAAAAATCCATTTCTGTTTCATTACTCATAGGATACCTGTCTGCTGATATTTCTTGTTGCTGCTGTACACTTGGAATGCCTTCTAGGAAAAAGACTAACTTCAACTCCTATAGTAGGAAGAAGAAGAAGAAGAAATATTTTTATTACTACTCATTACTACCTTCTGAGGTTGTTTATGAATGCGTGAATGGAAGAGCAGCATCAGCTGCTGAGATCAAGCTATGAAAAAAATGGGCTGCTGAACCAGCAGCAAATGGAGAAGAGATGGACTACTGCTGTTACTAGCTGTATGGGTGAAGAAAAATTTGACATTCCTCACAGGCAAATGCAATAAAGATGAACACAATTGTAGAGGAAGGCCATCAAACACAGATTTATCATCATTTATGGGCACAAAGTAAACACACAATCCTTTGCTAGTATGAATTGCCATAACCCCAAGTAGTTTAATGTAGTAGCAGCAATTTAAATTACCCAGTTCTTTCCCAAAATAAGTGTCACTTAAGTCACTGCTATAGTGGTAATTCTTTCCAGAACTTGCAAACAAGACATCCTCACTGGGTGAGTAGATGTCACAGTGTACAATTAAAAAAAAAGAGAGGATGGTTCACCATTGCAGAAAATCATTTGTAGACTAACAGATGCATAAAAGTAAATTGTACCCAAGTACTTTAAAATCCACAGTGCTTTGAGTCACAGAATTAGGACTTTGAGCTTAGTTTTTAAGTAAGAAACACCACTGGAGCTAAAAGGCTACCCTCTAAAAAATTATCAGTTCTTGTTATTGTTATATTTTTTATGGTCCTCTGTTCAGAGTTAAATTCACAGGTTCTCAAGAAAACTAGTTACTGATGTGAACAGTACTGCTTTTGTTATGGGAAAAAAAACAACAAAACAAGAAAACCAAATAAACAAAACCCACCAAAACAGACTGTCTAGCATGTGTTGATGGGAAGAATAAAAAGGAGGGTAAAGACTGTGTCTAGCAGTTTTCCTCAGTGAAAGGGAATTAATAAAACTGTGCTCAATTTTTACGTGTTTTGGTAAAAAAATACCAAATTCTGATAGACAAATATTTTAATACTGAGAATCAATGATAAGGCCCTAGTGTTTTAAGTCAGCTGTACAGTTTAGATGCAGTTTCCCCAGCCTCCTTCTGCAAAGCAAGAAAACCCAGTAAGCCAGTGAACCGAAAACATTAAACACCTCATAAAATCATCATATTAGGCTCAGATTATTTACAGTAGGATGATACTGTAGATTAGAGATTAGAGACAGATTAGAGAAGAGATTCAGAGCAGCCTTGTGGAGAAGGATTTAGGGCTGTTAGTCTATGAGAAACATAACATGAGCCAGGAGTGTGCACTTGCAGCCCAGAAATCTTACCATATCCTGGACTGCATCAAAAGGAGCGTGACCAGCAGGTCAAACGAGGTGACCCTGCCCCTCTACTCTGCTCGTGAGACCTCACTTAGAGTATTGTGTGCAGTTCTGGTGTCCTCAACATAAAAAGGACATGGAACTGTTGGAACAAGTCCAGAGGAGGGCCATGAGGATGATCAGGGGACTGGAGCACCTCCCATATGAAGACAGGCTGAGAAAGTTGGGGCTGTTCAGCCTGGAGAAGAGAAGGCTGCGTGGAGACCTCATAGCAGCCTTCCAGTATCTGAAGGGGGCCTACAAGGGTGCTGGGGAGGGACTCTTCACTAGGGACCTTTGTGATAGGACAAGGGGTAATGGATTAAAACTTAAGCAGGGGAAGTTTAGATTGGATATAAGGAGGAAATTCTTTCCTGTTAGGGTGGTGAGACACTGGAATGGGTTGCCCAGGGAGGTTGTGAGTGCTCCATCCCTGGCAGTGTTCAAGGCCAGGTTGGATGAAGCCTTGGGTGGGATAGTTTATTGTGAGGTGTCCCTGCCCATGTGAGGGGGGTTGGAACTAGATGATATTGAGGTCCTTTCCAACCCTAACTATCCTACGATTCTATAATACACAGAGTATGGACAGATGCACTGGAAACCAGTTTCATTATTGTTTAAAATATTCTGAGGTTAGTGACATTGAGGAATGTTCAAGAAATGCACTGGTACGTCTGCTTGGAGCTCCTGGGCAGCATCTCCTATAGCTCTGCTACTGTTCAAATAGTGCGAACAGAAGAGGCATCTGCACTGCTAATACATGAAAAGCAAATAGGATCTCTCTCAACAGTAACATTTTACCTTGATGTTCGGATAGTATAAACTGCTAGTTGTTTCTACTAGCATTAAAAAAAAAAAATCTGAAAGAAAAAAAAAGATATCTAGAAAATAGTAGCATGACTTCTGATAGATAAAGCGCTTATAAGGAGACAAAACAAACCCACCACAACACCTATTTTCTGACAAATTGCTTTGTAACTCTTTTTTGATAGGAACTAGTCATCTGACTTTCCATAGCAGTATGCTTTCCCCATGAAAATATCAGAAATACCATATTTTAGAGACTTTGGATGTAAAACCATGTGCATGAGTAGGTTAGCTCTAAATCACACAGTTACTGAAAATAATGTAGGAAGCAGCATTTGGGCTGTTGATATTCTGTGCCTTTCTAAAACACACCCATTTAGGAAATTTCATAAATCATAAATAGCCTTGTTGTGTGACTTGAGAGAATGGACTCATCCACATCAACACAATTTCCAATGCAAAATAAACAACACCCAGCCATGCCACTTCCCCATGCAGTCTTCACAAAACCCTTTTTAGCCAAATAATTTATTACAAAAACTATAGTCTACACGATTTTTTCATCAGTCTTGTAGAAGACTGCCACATATGAATTACAACAAACTCTACACACATATTTTCTCATCTCTGCAATAACCAAAAGGTGTCTTTACACTTTCAGTGATGGAAAGGCAAAGATAAATATAACACTGGATGGCTGACAGCTGATATTAAAAACAAGGCCGAGTACTATCTAGCAAAACTGGCAGAGTCATCAAGAGATTTAAACTCTTAGCTTACTTCTGATTATTCACATTTTTACAAAAAGATTGGGCACCCATTATTTCTATATTTCTTTCTTAATTTTTTTTTTTTATGGTAAGTGAAACGTTTACCTGAATATTTACTAGCATATATTTTCCAATGCAACACAAATAAAAAATGCAAAAAGCTAAAGAAAGACATTCATTAGCCTTCTGACCACAGAGAGAAGAATAATTATCTCCATTCATTGTTTCTGTTGTAGGATAATAACAGTGAGGACATATTCAAGAGGTCTATAATGTGACAAGAGGTAGAGACTGATGTTATCTCTATATCCTCAAATACACACCAACAAAACTAAGGCATGTGAGACGCAATTTATCATCTAAATGAACATTTGCAATCGTATCAGACATCAACATAACCACACACAAAAAGAACACAAGCATCTCTTCCAGGTTGGATGTCCTTTTTAACTGGCTTTAAAATTCTAGGAACCATAAGTTCAATTATCAATCACTTGGAAGAAAAATATCACGTACACATACATGTACCACCAGTGCTGCGACTAGATCTCTATGCCTCTGCTCAGGTACACTGTAGTACTTCTAATTGCACCAGCACTGGCTTGCTTTTCACTCCAGACTGATTCAGCAGTCACTGCCTACAGCTTTGTTACCTTTAAGATCTTAGTCTCCCATCCTCACAGTTTCACTGAAGTTGAACTCTAGATCACAGTCTCTTTATTCATTGACATTATTGTTCTGCTGTTAAAAAAAAAAAAAAAAAAAAAAAAAGTTTAAAGCTGAGGGTTCAATTACAGAGGGCAGTTGCATTGCCCTAGGGGGTGGAGAAACCTACAAACTGTGAACAACTTACGATATACTTCCTATATCTCTTCTTCCACAAAGTCATTGATGTATTCCCCCTACGCCACCCCTATACTTAATTATATACTAAGGCATGTATAATTAATTAATTATACATGCTCTGATACAGCTGCCCTGGCTGTAACACTGGGAGGGGAAAAGCTGAGCCTACCACCTGTGCAGGAGGGGAAATAATAGCTCTATTGAGGCTGTCTTTGCCTTACTTGTTGTACTGTTCTTAGATTATTCCTTTAAAAAGAAAGAAGAGAGAAAGTTAGACAGTAAGTACTTCTTCCAACTGTTGTTCTTTACTTCACTGGCTTTCAGATCAGATTTTTTGTTTGGAAATCATGTGTGGATGTAAAACTAGTTTGTCTACCAGGATATACGTTTTCTCTCAAGGGGATGTCTGACAATCTGTTAACACAGTGTATAATGGAGAGGGTAGGGGGCAGATCACAGGCCAGATTGTTAGCTGGTATAAAAGAGGTGTTAATGCCATTGACTTTAATAGGGCTACGTCAATATCCACCAGCTTAAGATTCTCTGTATCACAGCCTATAGACCACTTGTGGCTTGCAAAGCCTTTGTATTCAGTCCACAAAGGGACTTTTTAATTGTGGCTATACTTAACAGAATCATAAAAATGTACTATTATCAGTTTACCCAGTGATTCTCTAGCATTCCTAAGGATTAACCTCTCTCCTTGGAAGCACACAGAGTTGTGAGAAAACCGTCTCAGCTAAATCCAAGTTGAATTCAAAGGTGACCATTGGAAACTTTCATTAAACCATTTATATTGTGATAACTCATTCTGAACTCATGCTGTCTCAAATTATTAGCAAGGAAATTCAGTTGTGAAGATCCCAACTCTGAGTAAATTAAGAAAATGTGTTGGGGGGGGGGGGGTGTTAAGTAACTTTATATATATAATATAGCACCTTATAATTTTTAGACAAAAAAAGCAACACAGTTAATCTAAATTTTGTGATGCTCTTCTGAGGCTGATAGCTGTTGAGCGTTTTGGCATGAACAAAACTTTGGGGTTTACTCCTTTATATATTATATGTTAAGTTCATTAAAGTGTAGAAAATATCTAACACCAAGTTATTTCTGTGGAATGGGGATTTCCACTCGCTAGAAATTAGTAGAGAAAAAAACCCCACCCTGAATGTCTTTATGCAATTAGGATTGCAACAGCTTCTCTGGAATTTGAATGCATGCCATGTTTGCTTATTCTTCCTGAAGCATAGTATTCCCAATAGTAAGGACTTAAAAGACATAGTACAGCTCTCCCAAGCTTCCTACACAAGTTATTCCTACCCTCCCCATTAAATTCTAAATAATAGAAAAATTAATGAATGCCTGGGGTTTTTATAAGTAGTAGTAAGATTTTGTAGTTAAAAACCTTCAGTTCTTTAAGCTTCACCCTAACTGCCCACACCCTGGAGAAATAAAAACTTTTTTCTTCTCCAAATAAAAACTGTATCTGGATATGTAAAGCTTAGAGAACAGCTTGGCTGCTGAGAAAATAACAAATATTGTGCAAGTTGGTAACATCAAAACTGTTTACATTGGAATAACTTTTCCTCAAGAGGTGGGTCCAATTTGGCAGTTGATGAAATGATCCCCAGATATCTATCACTCCCATTGCTGTTGAGATATTAAACTAAATAAGTACAAAATTCTGGCTCCAAAACATACACGTCAGAAGCTGACATCAGTGGAGAACAGATAATCTTCTAAAGGCAGAATAAGTCAACAATTTTATTTTAACTCTCTTGAAGTTGTACAGATTTCTTGGGTAGTATGGCAAAAATGTCAGAATGGCGGAGCTTAGCTATTATCAACAATGTTATCCTAACATAGTAACTTTCAGAAATAATGTAAGTTTATCACAAAGCTGCTAAAATTTCCTGACATTATATTTTTATCAAAGCTTTTTTTGAAATGTCTAGTGTTAACCAAATTTGCTTTAGAGACTAAGTTTCAATTTTCCTTTCTTTTCTTTTTTTTTATCACTAGGCCTCTGTTGATGGAGATATTCCTATTTTAAAGGTACTAATGGTACTAATGTCTAATACACCAGAGAAAATATTTTTGTTTCATTTTATTATGTGGATATTGTAAATTATTAACATACATAGTTGTATTTTTTTAAGAAAATGTTCCCACTGTTCGAATTCGAAGTGAAAAATTAGCAGAATAACACTAAACAATAAATTGTTTTCCTATTGTTCTGTCTTTGTACGTCACAAATATTGAACTTGAACCACTTTAAGATGGTGGTCAGTAAGTTTAGTGCTTTTAAAAATATTTGGGTCTTAAAAAAAAAATAAGTATAAAAATCTGGCCATAAACTCCAGTGTTAGCATAATATTTGCTCAACTCTTGCTGCTTAATATAAAACTTATTTTTTCCAGATTCATTTTATATTCAATTCCTCTTATACCAGCAGAAAACATTTGCTAATTTAGTGTTTAAAAAAAGAAACTAAAATCAGTTAAACAGAAGAAGAAAATTACACACTAACACATGTACAAAATTGTGCAACAGTTTAGAATTTTAGCTTTCTGGTCTGTTTCATTTTTATTGTCTATACAAGCAGGAGAGTTATTAAGATTGTCTAGAGCAAAACCTAAACATAAATTTTGAGCTTTTGTTAAAGTTGCAACTTTATTGTAACATATATTTAAACCTATCTCAAGCTGAAAACTCTAATATGCTCTGTCAAAATTTTGAGTGGACTCAAACCATTCCTAGCACATACCTAAGAACAGATGCAATTTAGTCCACTTCTCATGTAGAAAACCTTTTTCCTTCTTTAGTAAAAATGGTCCTAACCACATTCATTTCATAGCTGCATCTGCTTTTTTATCATATCTCAAATGGTGCAATGGAAAGAAGATTCTAAGCGCAAATACTGGGACGAATTATCTATGTGACTGTACTTGTGCATGTACATGTGTACTTCTCATATTTCCAGTCTTTTTCACAGGTGAAATTTTTAAGAGGCTTTCTAGCTCAGTTCAGAATTCCTCTTCTCAGTTTTCCTCTTACAGCTGTTTGGCAATTTGTAATTTAGTGGGTAGATGGATACGTGCAGAAGGACATCATTCCAGAATGCGCTGCATTGCAATATAGCTTCATCATTCCCATTATCTGCACCTTTCAACTACTCAGTTCACTTACTCCTGTACTTTCTTAAGAAAGACTTCTTTTCCTCTTAAGTCTTTAAATCTCTTGGGCTACCACCGTTTTCTAAGTGTAATTCTTTTGCTAGAGTCTCAAATTTTTCTTCCTCATGTGAAAAGTCCCACTGTTTTTTGTGACTTGTGCTTCCTGTCAGTTAATCTTCCTCAACTGCAAGTTTGCACTCTCCGAGGCAAATAGTGTCTTGATTTACTGTTAGCTACATATTAAATGGAACAGGTTTTACCATTCATAAATGTTTTCAAGAGGGCCACTAGTATGTCGTAGGCTGTACTAAACACTATACAAATTTTTACTGCAAATAGTAACACAGCAATATTTTATTCTGATTCTGTTCAAGCTGTTCAAATAATCAGGTACCTAAAACTTCTGATATTTATCTTTCAAGGAAAGTGATGAGGTCATATGGGAAGTCAGGACCAAATAAGAGAATTAATCTGGTGGTCTTTTTGTAGCTGAACACCTCAAAACCTTAGTTTTTAAATCCTGCATTTATTTCCAGTATTTTTTTCCTGCTCTGCATAATTCTAAAATAGTCATTTTATTACATGAAAGTTATTTCTGGATGGCTTATAGGAATATGTCCTCTTTGTAAATGATACAGTCCCTATGTCCCGGTAATGGCACCAGTGCTGTGGCATCTCTGCCCAGCCCATTGTCATCCACTGCCTGTTTTTACATGAGAATATTCAGAGGGACTTGAGAGAGCAGAATTAAGACATTCTTTGTATTAATGACTGTCCTTTTACTTAAGTCTTTTAAGTCAATTAACAGTATCACTTATTTTCAAATTTGCTTTAATTACCTCTCTGTCAGATTCTGATAAAATTAAAATTATGGTCAATGGTGACAGAGTTCGGTAATGACATATACAATCAAAAGTGGGATGGCTAAACAGAAACCAGCAAAATCAAAACTCATTCAAATAGATGGCTCCTGCCTGTGTCCAACTGGCTGGGTCTTCTGCTTCCAAGAATCACTTTGAAGATGAGAGGATCCTGAGAACTTGTGAGAGAACTAAGGTCCTGCCTCAAAATTAGAAAGAGCGATGGTAAATCAGCCTAGTGTAAATAACTTTCAAACCAAAACATTACTGAGGTTCAGAGATGCATTATATCCCATTATTTATGAACCTCCCTTTTTTTCTGATGAAGACAGACATAAAAAAGGTAAGGAAGCTTCTTGTAAGATTTCCTGCCTACTTATACAGATCCCTAGGTTTGGTTAACTCACCCTGAAATAGAGTGAACTCAGCACAGACTGCAGGAGTCAAGGCAGTCACCAGGTTCTGCTTAGCAGAAATTCCACACTTAAGCCATGCTGTCAATTAGACAGGTCTCACTGTAATGTTGTGTCTTCTGTCAAACATTTCTGAATGGACCCTTGCTCCATTTGATGCTTTCCTGATGGAGCTTTATCACAGTTCTGACGTATGGTAACCTGATAAACCTTAATTTAGCACCCTTCTATCACTATTTAACCTTAACATACGTCTAGAGACTAGCATCAAAATGGCAGGGTTTTGTGGTGATGGAATGCTCACCAGTGGTTAGAACAGATTAACAAAATGTTTTTGTTACAGAATAGAGTCTGCATCCCAGTCTTGCTAAATCCTTGCTAACAGGAGTTTCATCATCTAAAAGGCTAGTTATTCATACATGATAAGGTTCCTAACAGCATGAAAGTCTCTAAACAAACCAGTTCTGTGCAAGGTGTCAGCATTATTGTCAGAGAATATTTTAACTGAGCTGTCTATATTTGTCTGAGGAGAGTAAGAAAATGCCTTATTAGAATCACGCTTGAGAAATTCAATTCTGTTATTTTATGGAGGAAACAAAAAAATCAATGTATGTTTATTGATACTGCTATTTGAATCTAAAAAAACAAAAAGTAACACCACCCCCACCCCCAAAAACAAACAAACAAACAAACCCCTTAACATTTAACAGACGCAAGAGTACATATATAGTAAAAAAAATACTGGAAATCTCTGTGGTTGTTCAGAAAATATTGAGATCAATAATTTAAACTATTAGAAAGTTATTAATCTATCAATCACTAGTACAGGATCAAATGTAAAAACTAAGAAGATGTTTCAGAGGCAGCTAAGTCTTGTCTTTCCTTTTCCATTCAAATGTAGAAAATTATATTCAAGAAATCAAGTAACTAAATCTCTGATGATATTAACTGTTTATATGTGACATAAACAGTTTATATGTGACAATTGACTGTTTATATGTAACATAAATACTGTATATATATGCATATATATAAAAAAATATGTTTACTGTGATTATTCTGTGTGTCCGTCCCCCGTCCCCCCGTCCCCCCCCCCCCCCCCCAAAGGGGAGGAGGTGTTTAAAGCTTTCTGCTGCTCTAGGTACTTTCTGTACTGCTGCATATACAGCTAGGTTATGTCATCCTAACATGACCTGCGGTGACTAGTGCTTTATTTTACACATCATCTGGATTTCACTAAGTCCAGTAACCATCTGTTGTTCACAATTAAAAATGTGACACTCAATCCTTTACTGAATGTGAAGTAGATTGGTCTTTGTTTATAAGGAGCCATATTGCAGTCAATGGGGATAAGAAAGGACACAAGACTTTTCCTATGTAAAACTTCAGTAATAAAAACTGTCTTCTGTTCCAAGAGCACACAAATTATAGGCAATATAAATAACATTTCAATTGTACTTTTGTGCACCTACTAATTTAGGCTACTGCTATTAAAGAATTGTATAATTTTCTGGAGCTAAGGAGATGTATTAAAGGAGACAAGCATGTAACAATCTAGGAACTTTTCATGGTGTTTCCATGGCTTTTGAATTTATAATGTTAAAATAAACAAAACACTATATACTTAACTTTACATAGTATATACTTTATGCTGAGTATCAATGACACACGCATGCCCACATGTATGATCATGTGCGTTTGTATAGCAATTACATAGGAAATTAGTTATCAATTTTATCATAAATATTATTGTAATTTATTTCCTATTTTATAAGAAAATAAAAGGTTTTAGTCACTGGCATTTTAAATTACAGATTTGAACCACAATTTTTGAGACTTTTTAAATTTTAACTAATTTTTTCAAAATAAGAAATAAATCAGAAATAGATGATTGTAGATTGCCATCTAAATCATAACAGAAAAGATCTATTTTCAGTATCCATGATGTAAGTGTTTACTAATATATCCATGCAGCTGGGGGCAAGGATATCAAAAAGGGCATTAAATAAACTATATTTCTGGGTGTTCTGGTTAGAGCTGGAATAGAGTAACTAGGACAGTAATTTGGTTGTGATTCATAGTCATAATAGTGATTATTTTTAGACCTCAACAGCCTAATGAAAGAGGGAGTGCCATTTCCTCAGATGTAGTGCTTGAAGATATCAGTAAAATGTCTGAAAGTTACTATACTTGCACTTTTCCATGTACCCTAAACTATATTTTGTGAGTAGAATTAAATGTCAACAATGCCACATGAGATGTTTTTGTGGTTCTTATCTATAGTTAATGTTTCCACCCACACTCTCTCACTGATCAGATATCCCATAGAATCTTCATTTTTGTTTTTTTTGACAAAAATTATTAGAGCTACTGCTGAGTTGATTGAGAGTTTTCTCACCAGGTAGTAATCTTCATCTACTGACATCCTGAAACTGGGTAAGAATTACAAAGTTCTGTTGAAGTTTTCTTCATGAAAGAACTTACAACTATTTTACCTAGTATATCAATTTTTGGAATCAGGATCAGACACTGGTAGAACATAAGCGTTTTACAAAAGTAAAGGAGCAGATATTGGAGTCAAACTGGGCCAATTTAAAAGAGAATAAACAGCAGGTATTTTTCTTTGAGAACTCATTATTTCCACAGGGGGTGGGGAAAAGGAGGGGAGGGAAACAACATAACACAACTCTCTTCTTTTTTCCAGTAGTAAGACTTTAAGGATCACATTGAAAATTCCAGATAATAGTTTGTGTGTTTTTTCCAGAATATGTGCACTGTCTGAAACCATATATGCTAAATGTTGATGTTTTTTATTTCCCTCAGTACTTCAGGTCTAGTGTCTAATAATAATGCGCATAAAAAAATACAAGAATTGGAGCAGAACAAATCATATTCTTACACAATCAGTGATATTCATAGTCTGTGGCAAGGGTCTTTCTGACTGTCTGCGTAGGCAGATTTTGAAATGTATGATCAGAAATTATGAAACACTTTTGTTAATTTGGGATTTTTTGCCAAATAGATAATATACATGGTTCTATTTTTTAAAAGTCATTGTGAATGGGAAAAATCCTGTTGTTTTTATTTTATAACCTATGTTATATATGTAACTGGTTCACCAGAATACATGAGTGCTTGTTCATATATGTTATATACAGCTGAAAATTTATTTTCAGGAGTATAAACCCCACGCATATATGTGCAAGGTTGTATGGGACTTACAGAATAAATTAAAACTGAACAGGGAGATGCAACAAAATATTTTCTATGTTAAACTGCTTTGTCTGTGTACATAAAATATACCATCACACAGATGAAATTTATCAATTTGTAAAACCAAGGTGAGCGATTTATGTACCAGAGCCATGAGCATGTAATGCTGGTTAAAGAGAAAAAAGAATTAAGACAAATCTCCATTATTGTAAACTATGTATGTCAAAGCTCAGCAGTGTCTTATTCTGTTTTTAGCCAAATAAGGTGCTGCCAGCTGATGGCCACAGTGTGATTTTGACTTGGCTCATCCCTTTATGAACATCAAATACAAAAAATTGTTTTGTGTGATATAAATCTAATTGTTTAAGAGTTCAGAATAAAATGTTTGTTATGAATGAATGTTTTAATATGTTGCTAATCTTTCTATGAAGTTTTTTTAGAAAGGAGGAAAAAAATTACATGTTTCTCATACCATTGACTCTTTGATGTAGAATTGATTCTTCAGGCTCTGAAACTCCATTACAGTTATAAAAGAAAATATCTATTTTTCAACTATGTTTAATGACTGAGTACAAGTTTTTTAGACAACTTCTAACATATGATTGCTTTGATCTTTTAGCTATAGTCCTTTGGAAATGACAGCTCAGAAAGAAATGTAAGAAAGCAGTCAAATTGAAAACCTACTGAGAAATATTAAGGAATTGTCCTGGGTTTACCAGTAGCCATTTTTCTCCTTCTTAGTAACTGGTGCAAGCTCTGTGTTTTGACTTCCATCCTGGGCAGAGAGCTGATAACACCGATTGTTTTTAATTGTTGTTAAGTAATGTTTATTCTGGCCAAGGACTTTGTGAGTCTCATGCTCTGCTGGGGACAAGGGGAGGACGGGAGGAAGCAGAGACAGGACACCTGACCCAACCTAGCCAAAGAGGTATTCCATACCACAGCACATCATGCCCAGGGAGATAACTGGGAGTTACCTGGAAGGGCTAGGGAGTACAGGGTTGGAGGAGGCATCAGTCGGTGCTTGGCTGGGGGGAGTGGGGCGAGTTATGGGTTGGCTATTGTTGAGGTGTTGTATTCTTTCCCCTTCTTATTTCCTTTATCATTATTATTATTATTGGTGGTAGCAGTAGTGATTTGTGTTATACCTTAGTTAATAAACTGTTCTTATCTCAACCCGTGGGAGTTGCATTCTTTTCAATTCTCCTCTCTGTCCCTCCGGGAGTAGGGGGAGGGCAAGAAGGGGGGGAGTGAGAGAGTGACTGTGTGATTTATGGATGACTTTTGTTTAAACCACGACAAACATGTGGGTATTCGGGTCTTTTTCTCCTTTTTTTTTTTTTTTTTTTTTTTTTTTTGTTTCTTATATAAATTAAAGAAATGATTGGAAAACAAGACCCTCAGGGATCGGTATGTGCTCCTCAGTGATCAGTACTGGAACCAGCACTGTTTAATATCTGTGTTGGCAACATGGACAGTAGGATTGTGTGCACCCTCAGAAAGCTGGCGGACAACACAAAGCTGTGTGGTTCATTGACACAGTTGAGAGAAGGTATGCCATCCAGAGGGACCTTGACAGCCTTGAGAGGTGGCCTGTGTAAACCTCATGATGTTCAACAAGGCCAAGTGCAAGGTCCTGCACCTGATTTTGGGCAATCCTAAGCACAGATATAGGCTGGGAGGAGAATGGATTGATAGCAGACATGAGGAAGAAAGATCTGGTGCTGGCTGACCGGAAACGCAACATCAGCAGACAGTGTGCGTTTGCAGCCCAGAATTCTGACCTGCATCAGAAGAAGCATAACCAGCAGGTTGAAGGAGCTGATTTTCTCCTTTTACACCACTTTTGTGTCAGACTCCACATGGAGCACTGCATTCAGCTCTTCTGCCCCCAGTGTGAGAAGGACCTGCTGAAGTGCCACCAGAGGCAGGCCATGAAAATGATAAGAGGGCACCTCACCTATAAAGACAGGCTTCAGCGAGTTAGGCATGTTCAGCATGGTGAAGAGAAGGCTCCAAGGAGACCTTCTAGCAGCCTTCCAGTACCTAACTGTTGCCTACAAGAAAGCTGGAGAGGGACATTTGGCAAGACCAAGTACTGGTAGGACAAAGAGTAATGGGTTTAAACTGAAAGAGACTAGATTTAGATTAGATATTAGGAAGAAATTCTTTACTGTGAAAGTGGTGAGACAGAAATAGTTTGCCCAGAGCAGCTGTGGCTGCTCCATCCCTGGCACTGTTCAAGGCCAGGTTGCACTGGTCTTTGAGAAACCTGTTCTAGTGGAACCCTAATGTCCCTGCCCCTGGCAGGGGGTTGGGCCTAGATGACCTTAAAGGTCCCTTCCAACCCAAACCATTCTATAATTCTATGAAAATGTTCATTCAGAAATAAACAACTACAAGCAGTAACATAGCAATTGTTAAACCACAAACCAGTAACTATTGTTTTCTTTCTTCCTTATATATGTTAAGTATTACCTTATTCATTTCAGATACACTGAATATAACTGTGAAGTCTATGGCTATTTGGCCTGATTATGAAATGCAGGCATTTTTACATATGAGGTTTTAAAAAAAATCAATCATAAGCCTATATCCTGGCACTAAGTTATATTTTATAACTTTCATTTAATAACCAAAAACAGAAGGGTTCCATACTTGCTATGTAATTTATTTTTACAGTTTTATATAGGATAAAAATACTTTGCATCCACCAATGCTATATTTCAAACCCCAATCTTCTATTCCATAAATTATGGCTTAGAAAAGCTAAAGTTTCAGAGTTTTGCAGCTATCTTTCACTTATCCATTTAAGAACAGAATTAGTCAAAATATATGTAAATTGGAGGGCTTGTTTACTCCTACAGCAGTTTTCACTTACTCTTTTAATCTTTAGCTTGTCTCAGGAATATTTTTTTAGAGATCTTGATTCACTTTCATTTCTCAATTTTTTTCACACTTGTATCTTATTTTCTATTATCTTCTCTGAATTGGAGTGAATGAACCTCTGACCCTCTCACAAATGACACAGTAAAGTGACAAGATTACCGTCTGGATTTTTTATTCTGTTTTAGGAAAGGATTGTGGAAGAATTCCTGAAGACCCTGAAAAAAAATCAGTCTTTTATATTCAAAATCATTAACCAAACTATCAATTCCTTTGAGTCATGTCTACAATTGATTTTGATTTATTTCATAGAATTTTCTTTACTGTCCTAAATACAAAAGGAAGTTGTTAGCAATGTGATTCATATTTATGAGTAAGGTAAATGATCTCACTGAACAGCAGAAAGCTGAATATAAAGTTTGAAGATTCTGGCTAGGATTTTCTTTATTTAATGAAACCCTTAAATTTGGTCATGTTGCTGTCAGTGAACTCCCATAACAAGTGTTACAAATATGGTATATATTTATATTATATAATTTGTACATACTTACCTGTATATACACTTGCAATTTTTTTAATTTTCTTCATTCTACTTTTTACTGAGTATTAAATATACACTTCACTGTTAATTATCTGTGGGGTACAATCCATGATGTCTGGTACTGTCAGCCATTTATAGGACATCTGTTTCTGCTAATCACTGTAAAACAATAATCCTTTGGAATTGAGTTTGAAAATCAATAGTTTAGGAGGACAGTTCATTATGTATTTCAAGATCACTTGCACATCTGAAAGCAATTCCTTATAAAGCTGTATTCCTTACCATTGCAAAGACCTTTATTAGGTCTTCAGGTATATGTTAATATATTTTTCCTGTTACTCTAACACTTTCATGTTCTTGGTTTCTGTATTCAAGTTAGACATATACTGAGAACTCATTAAGTAAAATTATATAAGGTTATTGGGAAAACATTTTCTAAAATTTGGGGGGTTGAATTAGCTGACCTTTGAAAGTCCCTTCTAACCCTTATTATTCTATGATTTTATGATTAAAACAAGTGGGGCTTTGGGGTTTGGTTTGGTTTTCTGAAGAAGGTTTGTCTTTCCATTTGTCTTCAAAGCATGTGACAGAGTAGACCAAACTTTTCCTTCTTCAGAAAGCCTCTGCTCAGTTCTCATCCAGGAAAGACCTTTCTAATAATACCTTTCTAATAAATACCTTTCTATGAATAAGAAGGGTCAAAAAAAATTCTTGAGGCTGATACAATTCCCTGGGTACTGGTGAGCAGTGTTAGTACATTTAGCTTTGAAATGAAAGTTTCTTACTTCTGTGAAGAAGCTTTCCAGGAAAAGGAAGTATTTTGTTGTTTGTGGACATAAACAACAGGTGGTGGTCAATAGTTTCCTCCAGGGTATCTATAACATTGATCAAGCAGTCCTTCAGTTTAAGGAAGTTTCTTCTCCTTATTTAATTTTACTGAGAGTTTCTCAGATAATGATGTCAGAAAAGTTATTTTGCACTATTGAATTTATCTAAAAATAGAGATTATTTGCAACACACAATTCATTCTTTGTCTTGAGAATAATTCTATTTTGTGAAATCCTATTTGTATATATACTACACTACACTCAGTTTATACTCTAATCCTTTGAATTTCTTGTAAGGAGATTGTAGATTTCACTTTTCTGACATGTGTCATAATTATTTTATGAAAATATTATATTTCAGCCCCTGAACATACATTTCAGCTGCTCTACCCACTAATGTAACTTGAACTTTTCCATATTTCCAGAAATATAAATTTTACTCTTTTCATTGTTTTTATTTGTAACTGTGGAATTTTGTCATTTCTTCATTTTATTTGAGCATTTTGGTTTGAATCTTTATTGCTAGTTTATTTTCCCCATACATTGCATCCAACTGGTATTTCAGATCAAGAAAAAGGACACATATCATAGCTTATCAAATAGTTTATATACTCTCAACGGATTTTTCACTAGTGATTACAATATGTTATTTGATGGTCTAAATTGACAGAGCATATGCCCCTTCTCTCTTACTGTCCAGATGCTTGGTATTGATTCACTTGTTAACAAGAGTCATGCATCTCCAATGCTGACTGGCTATTAGTAATGAAAGGCGGATTAAATTACAGAGGGGGGGGGGTGGGGGTAGGGGTAGGTGTGTGGGGGTGGTGAAGAAATGTATCTTGCAGAATTATGCATCAATGCTTCTATCTGAAAATTCAATAGAGCAATTTTGTTGCATATAGTTCCCGTAAGAAGTAATAAGTCAGATACTCTCAGACACTGACTACCCAGGCCAGCACCACTAAGGACATCACCTAAAAGAAACATGGAGAGGGAAATCATCCACTTAAATGGAGAGGAGAGGAGAGGAGAGGAGAGGAGAGGAGAGGAGAGGAGAGGAGAGGAGAGGAGAGGAGAGGAGAGGAGAGGAGAGGAGAGGAGAGGAGAGGAGAGGAGAGGAGAGGAGAGGAGAGGAGAGGAGAGGAGAGGAGAGGAGAGGAGAGGAGAGGAGAAGAGGAGGAGCCATCCTGAAAATATCAGTGAAAGGTTTTAGTGCTCACTGCTTACATTAATTATTAATGTGTGAAGATCATGAAGATCTTATTGTCCTTTCAGCAAAATACAAAACCTTTAATAAGTGGTGCAACCCTCAGACACTTTTAAAAATAAGTACCTAATATCTATGATCTTCATTGTGACAATGATAACTCTTTAAAACAACATCTCTGAAATGTCTAGGGATGCTGTCTCTGATTCAGATATTTTCAATAAATTACGTGAACATACACCTACTATTATTATGTGTTATAAAATGTAAGACTCCACAGTAAGAGTCTACCCAAGCCACTATTATTATGTATTGTATGATTATAAATCACCAAGCCAACTGAAAACGGATGTCATAGGCCTAAGGTGGTAAATTTTAAAATCTAATCCCAGAGTGAACTATTTATATTTACCTCAGTAATATATTAAATTCAAAATTACTACATTAATCCTCCAGGCACTTTTATTTACTGAATATGTTTCTTCATTTATAGTCTATTACAATTTTACAATGTCAAATTAATCCAAAATACCAGAGTTAATGTTACATTATTATAGTTCATATTTTATCATGCTCTCTTTCTCCCTCATTCCCCACCTTCTTCCATTCTTTGGTTCTTTATAAATAAAATTTGTGTGGCATATGCCCATTATCTATCATTTTGTGGCAGTATTAACATTCAAGTGGTTATATTCTGCAGATAACTAGTGTATGCATTACATTTCTCCACTCTTCCTGCTTTTCTTGTTTCTAGGTTTCTGTACTTGAAGTCTTCATAAATTTTAAAGAAAAATATTTATGGTTAGTGTTTTCTCTCTCTCTCTCTCCAATGAAAAAAGGTGTAGGTTTACAGTACCTGAGTGCATCCGGAATAAGATAGTCCTCTAGGCTCCACATATGAGTAACAAAAATAAAGAGCCTCTCTGTGGAGGACAGTTTAGAGCAAGATATCAAGTGCCTTGAATTACTCTCTGAGGGAGCCTATACCAAAATACAGAGAAACACTAAAATTTGCTAAACTCTCATAAAAAAACTGAGAAATGATTTGACATAACCAGAAGTGAGTAACTAGACAAAACTAGACAATTCAAGACATTTCTGGGGGAAAGGGGGAAAAAAAAACAACCCAAACAAAAAACTAAAATAAAAGATTGTATAGGGAAATTAAGGATCATAGAATCATAGAATCAAACTTGTCTTTTAATTTAGACACCAAAGGTATAAAGACTCAAAAATCTCTATTTTAGGGGTTAGATCTAGTGCCTCTTACTGAGAAAAATCAGGAAAAATAGTAATCCTTTCTCTCTTTTATTCTGAATGAAAGTGGCAGAAACCTTATGTTCTAAAACATAAAGAAAAACTGAGTGAGATGCCAGAAAAAATTATTTGATGGTGACACTGTAAAACTTCAATACTGTTTGGAGCATTTAGACAGTGTTCATTGTAAAATAAAGCAACTCATTGATATTTTCACAAGTGTTTTTCTGTTGTTGGTGGTTTTGTTTTGTTTATTTCTCTTCAGTCTCCACAAATGAGGAATTTCCCTGTCTTCTTACAAAATCTGAAGTAGTAACTTGCATAACAATTCAGTCAGTTTTAAGTAAATAGGAAGTCGCAGCACTAATGTGTTGATAAGACCACTTGGGACAGAAATGTCAGTGTCTACTACTAAGTGTTAACTTTCTTTTAAAATAATTTAAATTAATTTTAACACGTAATAATTAGCATAATTATTTATGCATTCTCAGAGGACTTCTGTACTCAGCGGTTAAGAGCTTCACATCAACAGGGAAAGGAAAACACAAAGTTCAAATAGTCACAATTCTTAGAATAGTATTTGTTACATGAGTACAGACTGTCACCCTCTCTGTTGTTTTTGCAATAAGAAAAAGGATGTGGGCAAGGACACACTTGATGAGAACAGATTTCTGTTACAACACTCCTCTCTTGTCACTGCTGTAAATTGCAGGATCTAGAGAGCTGCTTCTACTCACTGCAAGGTTTGCAGCTGTGAACATAGACAATACAGAGTAAAGAATTTTGATGCTGTGGGTTGGGGTTTTTTATTCCTTCTTTTACAGTTTGTGTCCTGGCAGTGTAGATAAGCCCTCATTAGGGATTAGGGTGCCATTTACCTAGGCATTGTACACACTCAAAGGAAATATATTCCTTTTCCCAAAGAGTCAATTTAAACATTGGCAACCTTTAAGCTACATTTGTTCATGCTTCAGCCAGGCTTGCAAATGTATACTTTATTCATGTCAGATGCAGCTGGGAAGCTGGTTCTGTTGTGCATATTTGGGATATAGCTGGCTATTCATTATGCAGCTATTTACTACTTCCATTTGCCTATATTTACTACTATTATTTACAAAGGTGTTTGGTATACTATTATGATTTTTTTCAAGTTTACCACATCATTTCATTTGTGAGCTAATCCTTATTTTTGTAAATGTCTTTCCTCTTTTCCAACATTCATAATATAACTAAAATACTTAATTTTATTTAATCATTTGTCATTCACTTCCAGACACTAGCTGTCACATAGCCAATCAACTAACTTCTCCCTTTTTTATTCCCAACCAGAGGCAGACTATTATTTTTAAAAGTACAGGAAACAAGGAAAAATAATGAATAAGAAATTATACATGTGAAAATTGCCAAGACTTTCAGGATTAGTTCTACCCATACGAATCTTTACTGAATCTGTCAATAGAACAACAGACCATTGACTATCTAGACCTCATGACTGCATGTATTGTTTCAACCCCCAAAACTGCCAGACTTCCATCTTTTTAATGTACAACCAAAAATGTATCATTAAAAGAAGTTTCAAAACCTCATACTTGCCTCTTAGTACTGATTTTACATTTTCTGTATAAGATAATGTAAAAAAGCTCAGTAGTGACCTTCACTTCTCCATTTTTTGTAAAAGTAGGGAGTCGCTGTACTGGGATTCTCACCTGGTTTCACTCCGTACTCTGAATTTGTGATGGAACTTTAAAAACAAGCCTTTAAAAATAGAATTTAAGTGTTCACCCCACCTTTGATTTTTAAGCAGGAAAATAAGTTTTGAGTCTGATTTATTTGTCAGTTTCATCTTAAACTCATTAGAGAGGATTAATATTTCATTTACTATTGATTGTGTCATTCTGCAGCACACTTTGGTTGGCTCCATCAAGATATACCATCTTTCTGGCTTCTTGATTAATATTCCCTTATTATTTGATCTTTCTCCAGGGGATAAATCTTCCTGGTGATATGTTGAACTGCACAGCCACAATACACTGAAAGGTACCAAATTAGTTTTAACGGTACCTTTTTCCAGGTTTTTGAATGCCACCATTTACATCTGCCTGAAATAATTGTTTGCTATTTAACATTTCCTTAAGCCCAGAAATTGAAAGGTTGGTTTACTGCTAAGAATCAACAGTTTTTAAAGCCTCCTCAAGAGATGTGTAGTTCTTTCTTTCTTTTATTTTTTTTTTTTCTAATGGTCTACACTTCACAAGATTTTATGGTATGCTGTATTCCAACTAAATTTTTCTCCCCTAGCTTTCAAATTTATACCTAAGCATTTTCTATGGATGATTGGTCATTGTGAGAGACTTTCCTTTACTATAAAAGTCTTCAGTAAATCAAAGTGCTGGGAACTTTTAATATGTTTTTCCTATAATTTTATTAAAATTGTTATTAATAACTTAACATCAAATTTAGCAACCAGAGTGCAGACTTTATTCCTGCAAGTCTGATATACACAAATATTTTAAGGTGTCATACCCCAAAGGGTCCACAAAAAGATTAGTAACAGTGGTACAGCGCAGATTTTCTTATGGTATGTGATTTAAAAATAAATGTATATATTTTGCTGGGTTTTTTTCCCATGAATGTCCAAAATTGGGGTTTGATTTTGTAAAGCAATATTGAAGTACAATTTTTCTTCAGATTAGTGTCTTTGCTGTTATTATCTGCTCACCCCCTCCACAGCTTTTATTTTTTTCTGCAGTTTTTAATTTTCCTAAAATTTAGATGTTTAAAAAAGTTATAACTGAAAAAAGTACCAAGGACACCTTATGACAATATTTATTTTCTTATAACCTGTAGATGAAAAAGGGATAAATAAAAGGAAATAGAGATAAAATATGTGATCCTTTGAAAAATAATCCATTTTAGTCTCTGAAAAAATGGTTAATTTTCCAGTATTACTAATTTGCTTCTATTTTTAATTTTTCATTTAACTTTTACCTTATTCGAATAATAAATATAATTTTCCTTGCCTCTTCTCATTGCTACTCATCTGTAATCACAATCCAATTATGAACAATCACCATTTCATTCAAAGTCATGCTATATTATGGTGAAATATCATGAATGAAATACTATGCCTTTAGGAGTTTGTTGTTGACTTCAGCAGAATAAATTTTCATCCTCTGGCAGAACAACCTGTAGCTTTACAATCTGGCTACTTTGACAGATAGTGTTATTAAGAGGACAAAAATGTCTTTTAAAACTATTTTCTTGAAAGTGGAAGATGAAGTTCTCTTAACGATGAACATAGCTCTGAACTACCAAGTAGAAGATGTGTAAACCATATATCAAAAATGACCCTCTTTTGGGTGACAACACTCAAGTGGATAGGAGTTGGATACATAGTTTACACCTGAAACTTGTTGAAGCTTTTCAGGATCCTGAAAACTCACACAGAAAACTTTCAAAAGCTATTGTACCTCCTAGAAAAATTAAGCCTCTCAGTTGCAGTCCTGAAGAAGGTACAGAAAAAAAGTCCTCTTTACTCACAATGAGTTTGTTCTGAGTTAGGAGTGAAGGTGTCTGAAATACAGAATTGTATGTTAATGTATTTTGTGCCTTCATGGTCAATCTTATTTTTTCAACAGATTCAGAAGAAATCCATGAATTCTGTAAAAGAAGAGTAACTGATGGGTTTACTTTTCTCATTTTGAACTTTAAAAGTAATTTCAGATTTCAAAATAGCTTTGGGGGAAACTTTTGATGGGAAATATTAAATTCAACTACTTGGTGTCAAACCAGGCTTACTACGGTTGTTAGATACAATCTTTTATAAAGAATGTAGCAATCAAAATTTGAAAAATAACCATTATAGGGTCAAAGAAGATATCTTTTATTTTCTTTTTCAGCTCCAGGTTTGTTCTGGAATTATCTTGTTTTTATGGTCGTCCTTAGCATTTTCCTCACTAATACAAAATCTGGCCTTACTTCCAGCTATTAGGTAAACTAGTTCAAGAGTCTGATTCAAATCATTTTTCTTTCATAAAATTCGACATGTTCATTATCATAGCTTGTATACAGTGAAATGTGCTAGTGTTACAACACATACAGAAGGTTCAGTATCTCCATGATTCCTTTTTCCTTACTTACTATGAGAACCCCTGAAAGTTGAAAGTCCAGAACTGCAACTCAAACTGCAACCACATTTATGTATTTAATACCTTGCTGTGGACCATTGCCACATCACTCTGATGATACAATGGTATGTAGCTATGTTATCTAATAAAATGCTCAGGAAACATAATGTTGTGTTCCCTCTCTTATCTTTCCCCTTAAGACGAATTCAGATATGAGAAATATTTGGCTATAATCATGTTATTCAGTGCGCATCCTAAGTTCAGCAGTGCAGACAGAACGCGTCATTCTGATGATCACTCTGTTGCTCTCTCTACCTGGGTGGCATCATATCCACTCTAACTCCAAATGTTGGCCTTATTCTTCTAAGTCTTGAAAAGACTGGACCACGACTCCTTTATACCTGCTACTTACTTTGACCCAGTGTGGCAGCTGTAGTCTTTTAGTAACTGTGACAGACAGAGACCAGGGTTAGGATCCTGGCAACTGCTTTTGTCTGCTTTCCAGACAGGGAATTCCTTCTTATTAAAAATTAGAACAAGTTCTGGACCATAGCATCTTACAAGAGAAAGTGAAGACCCATCTCTTTTCATTTGCATTCCTACAGTCACCTCTGAGTGACCCAATAATATTCCCTTGGAGAGTAAGACAAGGGAAAACCTGATACGTTCAGATGCTGTAAGCAGAGAGGAGTGGATAATTTCAGCCCTCAGACAGTTTTGCTTTATAAAAGACTCCTAGTGCTGAGATTCTGTTCTCATGGATTTAAAATAAATGGAGAGATTAGATAAAATACCTTAGATACACTGCTTATGCTTCCATTTAATTTTCATACCAAATATATTCCTGCAGCAAAATACATTCCACTGGGAAATTAGTTCATCAAGAAGAAAAGCATGCTGTGGCCATTAGCTCTTTCCTGGTTTTGTCCTTTCATTCCCTCTCCATCCATCAAGTTCCAGACCCACACCATTTCTTTCCCCACTGAGCTATAATATTTATCACAGACTAACAAGTTTCTGCTTGTTCTCACCTATGACTGTACCCCATGTATCTTGTATTCAGACTAATTTTATAAAATATACAAATTTAAGAAAAAGAGAAAACCACTTTCCCAATCTATGCTATTAAAGTTGTATGAGATTTTGTTATATTTACCTTTCTCATTGTGTTGCTTCATGTCACTTCATCACTGTAAATACATTTTAAAAATATTTATGTTTCTGCAGCTTGTGAATTTTGTCAGTCTTCAGGAAAATCTTAAACGCCTCATGTCTTTCCCCAAGAAACAGGGCTTCATCTGCTTTCTTTTGTCCCTAATCAAGTTCAGTAACATTATTAGCATGTCAAGAGTTAGAGGAATTTCTAATTTCAACGTATCAACCATGTGTGAGCATAACATGGACCCTCACAGGGAAGAGCAGAGGGGGGTCTTGTGTTTTTCTTGCATGTGTATCAAGTCCTCTAATTTTAACACTCAAGCAAGATTTTTTCTCAACCCCCATGACTGTTCAGTTATTCACAGAAAAGAAATTACTTCTTCCCTAGTGGAGATTGCAATTTAAGCAGACAGTACATTGCCTTAGTTTTCAGTTGCTTTCACTATTTTTTTAAATGACATAATCTGTCATCAAAAATATATTTACATTTGTTATATCATCAGCTGCCAGGTTTGCTTTATACTCTTTTGCATGCGAGAAGGACTGGGAGTACCTACCTCATCTTAATTAACTCCACCTGGCTTGGACTCTCCCTTTCAACAATCTGCATCAGTGCCATTATACAGGCGCAGCAGGAGAAAGCCACAAATCTAGTGAAATTAAATCACTCACCATAGAAACATCTTGAACAATAGCATGAGAACATGGAGCCAACCAATCATGTTCTTGCAGATGGAAGAAGAAAAAAAAAAGTTGCAACAAAGAAGATAAGTGTATGGCAGCAGCAGCAGCAACTAATTCACAAAAGATAAAAGATATAAGCTTCAAAAAGGAATTTATTCTCCAGCAAATAATTTAATAATTATTGCCACCCTTGTCCCTCTTTCCTCTCAAATAGTTGCAAAAAGTCACCACTACCATTTGAAGAGAAAAAATACTGAAGTGACTCGTCTTTTGCAAATGTTATATACTTCAGGAATGATACAGGCATATGTCAAGCACCACTAAAGAGCTACACCATCCATAAGAGGGCTCAGCATGTCAGGGTCAAGTCTGTTACTGTAACTGGAATCAATTCCAAATTTTGTATTGCTTTCAGTGGTTCAAGAGTAAGGAAGAGCAAACATAGATGATATTTTTCTTGTTTCACAAAAAGAGGAAGAGGTCTTATCCTTTTAAGGGGGAAAAGCTACAGTGAGCTGCAAAACCAATATACTTATGGTAAAAAAAAAATACAGAAAAGAAAGTACAGGTATTTTATTATATCTGAAAAAAAAAGCTTATAATAAATCTAGCTTCAGAATGACAGAACACATTTTCAAAACAAATGAGCAAACCTGATAAACCCGATATTTACTCTTTGAAATAAGTGTATTAACTTTTAAGTTCTAAACTTGAAACTACAATAAAGCTGTTTAATGTCTATAGACAGAAAAAAAGAATTAAAAAAAAAAAATGGTTTTGGCCAGTAAGACACATTAAAGGGCAGATTCTGGCAGGTTTTCTCACAGTAAGTAGCCCATACTGTTCCAGTAATCCTATTGATCTCACTAGGATACCTTCAGAGAAAAAAAGTAGTCAATACAAGTAGGCTGGCAAAATTTGCCTCTAAATTATCATCTCCCTTACATTCAATCTCTGTAAGTCAGTACTGTCCCTTGCCAACTGACTTAATCATTTATAAAATTCTGCTTTGCTAAATTCTCTAAAGCAGCAAATACTGTGAACAGTAATTTACAGTGTGTATTTCTAATTGCAAAATTATATTCCTTTGAAAGGTGTCCACTAATAGGAAAAAAGTTAATCTCTCTATAGTCTTCATGCCAGCAGAATTCTGAAAGGGAAAAGGATGCAAGATAGACGTTTTTCCCAAGATCTGCACAAGTAATTTATAACTAATAATTTCTTCAACTTTGTTTTAGTATTCTTGTGCAATATATCCTGATATTTTCCAAAACAGTGCTTATTTTGCAGTGAAATGTAAAACTTGAGGGGAAAAATAAAAGGTCTGTCATGAATACTCACAGCTATAATTATACAATTGGCTAAACATTTATATAGACAATAAATGTTTGGGTCAATAAATTTTGATTTTTCAGTGTTTATGAAAAGCAGACGCAGTAAGTGAGTAAACAGCTAAAGGAAAGTCAACTTGAAAAAAAAAGAAAATGTGTCAGCCAAAATTCTAGCCAGAGCTCTCAGAATCAGGCTGCTACAGCATCACACATGGAAAATTAATATATTCCTATACTGAATATATACAAAGATGTTGGTTTGACATCAATGAGTTCATTTAAAAGAGTTTTTATCAGGAAGTTTAATAGAATTTGTAAGTTAATGTGCAGCAAATTGCATGAGCAGTCACCTTCTAACTAATACTCCTGCAATGAAGATAGGTTTGGTTTCTATTTTTCAACAATGTGCATATTATATCTGTGTTTAATATATTGTATGATTTCTTGTGTATTGCCTAAGGCCTAGTTCTTCTACACAGTTTCTTTTACCTCCATGTTCTTTTGCTAATGTCAAATCATTTAAGAAAACACTGAAACACATGTAATGTACCTACATGAATAAATTGAATATTTAATGGTTCAATGCCCTGACCTTTTGGATTACAATACAGGACAATGAGCACACTTTGTTAAACTTGGAGGCTAGTGTGTGTGCATATTCTGAGCGAAGTAGTTCAGCAAGGGAAACGCAAAGTCAAGTTAGAACAAATATTCCAGTCCCGGAAGGCCTGTTACTGAAATAAAATTATAGGCTTAGACTATCATAATTTATTCCTCAAAAAAAGTCATGCTGTGCAAGAATATATCATGCACTTGGATAAACAAGTTACAAAGAACTAAGTGTTAAGCAGTGAATTGTCAATCAGGCAAAGTGAGATTCTCAGATGCATACACATGCAGCCTGCACATCAGAAAATATACACCATCTATCTCACCCCTGGAGTCCTGTAATACATTTCACTAACTCCTATGTGCCTTAAAGCTAAAACGAGCCAGTAAATTAGTTACCAAAACCCACTAATGCTGCAAGATCTAATGCCCTGTATCTATTTCCCTTTCTTTTTCCAGTAACTGTGTGATCATGCTAGAAACTCTACCTCAGGACAGAGTGTTGTTTCTGAATGTACCAAATGTTCATTCAGAGGCAGCTTGCTAACTCTTAGAACCCATTGAAAAAATATTATTTTTGTTTTACATAAAGAAGAAAAAAACTGATTATACTTGTCCATTAGGTGTCATAGACATCATCATAGCCTTGTTTCTGATACCGTTTCATAAAGAGAAGTTTTATTAGTTGAAGACCTATAAATGTCTTTTTTTAAATCATACTGTACCTGTTGTGTATCATGCAAAATTGTTATCCTGGTGGAATACAATCACAGAATGATACAATATACTTTCTTTTATCTGTTTGATAAAGACATCCCTTGTGCTTTTTTAAGTTAAGATCTACAAATTAGTAGCTTTTCTGAGGAACAAATTATCACAAGAGGGTTATTGTGCTTGTTTCCCTGAACATGAGTAAAATGTAGCTCAGACAATGCTTCCGCATGATAGTTAGATTCAGAGAGTCATAGAATGGTTTGGATTAGTTCCAACCTCCCTGCCATGAGCAGGAACACCTTCCACTAGAACAGGTTGCTCAAATCCCTATCCAACCCAGCCTTGAGCACTTCCAGCGATGAGGCATCCACAGCTGTCCTGGGCAACCTGTTCCAGTGTCTCAACACCCTCATAATAAGGAATTTTTTTCATTATAGCTAATCAAAACCTACCCTCTTTCAGTTTAAAGCCGTTACTCTAGACTTAGAACAAAATATTGTGTCTAATGTATAGAAGCTTTCAAGTGTTGAAAACATGATTCTGTTAAGCAGACCCATACCTCCTTCTATAAGAGAAAAGAGGGCTCTCATCTAATGCAGAATAGTCCATATTCTAGTAATTCCTGTCCAAATTATAATACATAATTTAATAAATTACTCAATTAAGTCTCCTATATAAATATTTTGACATTTCAAAGTTTTCAAGAATAAATACAGAACTACCTCAGTTGAAAAAAAAAAGCTCCCTTGGGCAATAAAAGGAGGAGGTACCAAGTAATGACAAAGTTACTGGTACTAATTCATGTTGTTGATTGAATAGGGGAGCTAGTCAATACTCAGG
The DNA here is from genome assembly GCF_037157495.1 of Lathamus discolor. Lineage (NCBI taxonomy): Eukaryota > Metazoa > Chordata > Aves > Psittaciformes > Psittacidae > Lathamus > Lathamus discolor. Next base: position 69,677,213 of record NC_088887.1, on the reverse strand, counting down.
ATTATTTACTTTTTCAAAACAGTTAATGCTGTTAACCCAATTGTAAATGCTTGATTTTTATGTTGGTGACCATTGCAGTCTTATTTCTGGTGATTCAAATAGAATTGATAATGTAAATTTGTAATTCATTAATGTGACAAATAATTTTTTTTTTACCAACTAACACACTGTAGAATTTTGATATCTCCATCAAAAGAGTCTGTAATACCTCTATACTGTCTTGCATCCTGTTACACAAGGAGAAACTACAGCAAAAACCTATAGATCTGATATTCATTTGTGAGCTATAAATTCACTTCTGGAACTTTGAATACTAACATGCTTATTAACCATATGGCAGATGTATTTTTTTCTGCTTTACCTTATATGTCAGTGGGGTGACATAGGGTGCAAATCAGAGCAATATTTAGCTCAATGATCTATGTTTTCTGAGGAAAAATTAAAATCTGATACCCCAAAGCATGTAGTTAATGCATTTGACTAGCACATGGATATTTCTGTATAGATATTTCTTCATGAACACTTTCTCTCGCTTTGGCTCTTTGACTGAATCAAAACACTGTGATGACAATTTTACAGTTGACTTGCCTATTCACTCTTTCCCTAGTATTAGTCATGGTTCTTATCTTTACGTTTGGCCATTTTGTCATATAGTCCATATTGCATATTTGTCCATGTGATGACCATCCTAACACTTTCACTATGGAAACAAGGTAATAATCAGTGGTGATCATGAATAAATATGCAAGAGCAATAAAATTAATGCAGTTGGGGAAGTAGCAATACAGACATTATACATAAGAATACTTCCAGCACCTTTTGTTTTTCTAACCTGATTCTTCAGAATTATGTTCTGCATCTTTTATCCACAACACAGGTTAATCCAAGCTTTCTGTAAGAGCAAAATAAATTCTTCAATATGTTTTTAAGTTAAGCACATAAGGCATAACATACTTCCCACGGCATCAAGTACTCTGAGAATTGGATGGATGTCCTGTAGTAAGGTAGTCACAACAGATCTGATAATGGCCAGGCAGTGTCACATGCTTCGTCTCCAGGCCTCTCACTTTCCATGAGAGACACATGCAGTACTTCGACACCATCGAACCAGTCACTTTACAAAACAGGCTAGAAAGATGTATCATTGTTAAGTGAGCTGGTCATTCTATTTCTTCTTCTCCTGTGATACCCTCTCATTCTGAGCAGCAGGGTCTTGTCAAGGTAGAAGGGTTTCATGGCACGCTCCTGGACCACTGTCAACAGGTTGCCCTCATATCAACATGCCCTCATGTCAACACGTTGCCCTCATATCTGACAGCCCCATTTAACTTCTCCCTGAGTTCTCTTGCTAGGAAATGGTTTTTGAACTAATCAATGTAGCTTTTCCTCACTCAGAGATGCAAAACAAATTTTGGCCCTAGACAGCAGATGAAACAGATGGATACGGAAAACAACATATATTGTGTAGCAACCCTTCAGTAGGTACTAACGTACCTCTGCTTCTGACCTTAAGAAATGCATTTGACAGGAAAAGTTCTGAAAACAGAACTTTCTATTCTGAAACAAGATGAGAAATAGGAGATTAATTTCAAATAAAGGTAGAGGGACACTATTTTTATCAGTAAAAATATGTGACAAATTATAGTTTACATAGCTATAGTGAATTAATGTCACGTGTGAGTTCTAACTTACTATCTCTTTAGACCAAGTGCATTCCTAGAATTCATCAGAAGAATAAGGATTTTACAAGAAATTTAAAGTTTAGTGTTGTATAATCACTCCCTAAAAATGTTTAATACCTAATAAATATGCCAAGAGGTGTCTTTAATTTCCTGATACTTTTTTAACCTTCTAGTTCAACAATAACAATAAAACAACAAAATCAGACGTAGGTGAGAAACAGTGCTAGGAAAGGTGACTATACTCTTACAATAACACACCATGTAACAAATTTAAGGAAATACAAATAAAAATTAGTGTCAGCTGTTAAGTAATGCCTTATATTAAAACTCCCAAACATGTATTAACATTAAGATTTTAGAAAATCATTGTTATCTAAAATACCATGTGGTTATTAAAAACATACTTATTGGAGTTTTAACTATTATATGAGTGATCTTCATATTTCTTCAGATACTTCTTAAATCAGAGTGTGTTTTTCGTGATAAATTGTTATGTAGGAGCATACTACAGAACTTTCCATCCTGCAACTGACTCAGAAATCCATCTGTTCTGAAGTCTTTCTTCTGAATTGTGCCAAATACTGAGATGACACTTTAAAAAAACATAATTATTATGGTTTTTGCTGGGTTGTTAGTTTTTTCATAGTAACTAACATGCTACTGTGGGACTCTGTTTTGGATTTGTGATGAAAACAGTGTTAATAACACAGGGATGTTTTAAATGTTGCTGAGCAGTGTTTGCACACCCCACCAGCAAGCAGGTTCACAAGACACTGGGAAGAGACACAGCCAGGACGGATAACCCCAGCTGACATAAGGAATCTTCCATACAGTACGACATCGTGCTCAGAAGTAAAAGCTGGGGGAAGAGGAGGAAAAGGGAACATTCAGAGTTATGAAATTTTTTTTTATCAAGTGACCAAGAATGAGACCTATGAGGACTTGTGCAGAGTCAAGGCCTTTTCTGCTTCCCACATTGCCCCACCAGTGATCAGGCTGTGTGTGCACAGAAGGCTGGAAAGAGACACAATCGGCATAACTGAGCCCAACTGAATATCCCCAAGGAATATTCCATACCATACGGTGTGATGCTCAGCCTGTAAATCTGGGGAAAGAAGAGGGAAGAGGGGACATTCAGAGTGATAGTGTTTGTCTTCCCCCATAACTACTAGGTGTGATGGAGCCCCGCTGTCCTGGAGATGGTCTGCCAATAGGAAGTGGTGAATGAATGCCTTCTTTTGCTTTGCTTGTGCACTTGGCTTTTCGCTTTACTTATAAAACTGTCTTTATCTCAACCCATAAAGTAGGTTTCTCACTTTTACTCTTCCAATTCTTTCCCCATCCCCCCATGGGATAAAGGAATTAGGGGCTGTGTGGTGCTTAGTTGCCAGCTGGTGTTAAACCAAGACAAAAATATATCCAATAATACTTTTTTTTCTTCTTTTAACCTGACTTCTGCTTCCCTTTCTCTCTCACCACACACACACATTAAAGAATAAAAATATGATCACATTCAGCCTCTGGGACCTAACCTTCCAACCCTCTTGCCAGAAAGCAACAATTCCATTTTATAAAATAATGGCAATGATAATGACAACAGCAAAGAAGACAGCAACAGCAATTAGTAAAGATGATGGCCACTAGTTTATGGCAAGTACTAACTGATCACAGTTATGTGGTTTAAAATTCAGGTTACAAATATGCATAGGACAAAGTCAGACTACCTCTTCCTCATTTAGAGTAGAGTCTTCAACATTAATTTGCTCATACAAAAGTCAGCCCTTGGCACGTATTTTTATCTTCTGCATATCTGTAAAGTACCCAAGTGATTGCTTCTAAAACACTATTTACGATCCATCAGTCAGTTAACAATAAACAACAATTCCTGCAGCATTTATTGTCCCCTAATCTTTCAGTTTCACTCCATTCAGGTCTGCTGTCTCCTGCAGGTTACCACCAAGTACAGCATCAGGAATCAGCTGGCCAATTAGCACTAGAGATCACCAATGGCACAACAGTATCTGGAAATCTCTTTTGGGCAGCAGCCTACAACTCCACAGTCACTGTTTCCCCCAGGTCACTACTGAGACAAAGCAGCTGAGCCTGGGAAACGTGAAACAAGAGTTAACCTTTCAGTGTGCAACTCAGACAGCTGTGTGGGCAGCGGATGAGGCAGGAATAAAACAGATTGCTGGAATACATAAGGCAGTGGGCACACGTCTTACTTTTCATGAACTACTTATGTCTCAGGACTTCTTCAGTATCACCACTCAATATCTATGGGGTAAGAGAAAAAATAGAAAACAGAAAATAATTCTTAATCGCAAGACATATCTTTATTATAAGGTAAAGGTTTTGACACTTTTTATAGTAATTTCTCACATTGCCATATTCTCACCAATAACACATATTTTTAGCATTTTAAAACAAAACAAAACACACCCCCAAGCCCCCCCCCAAAAAAAAACAAACCTCACAACCAAACCAAAGCAAACCAATACACACACACCAAACCAAACCTAGCTAAACCAAACCAAATCAACCAAAACCAAAACAAAACAAAACAAGTACCTCACTGAAATGCTTCAAAGGCATAAGGAAATAATTTTTTTATGGGTCACTTTTCAATCTATGTCTAATAAAAAAGTCTAAATAAACTATGCATACTCCTACATGCTAGTAGTCATTCATGTTACATAGAAAACATATGGAAATAGAAAAATACTGTGGGGTTAGCCACCATAAGAAAGTCAAATAAACAGTGATTCTGTTATAACTTCAGTTTTCCTTTCTTCCAAATCTCTGCTTGCTTGAAAACCCTGTTCCTATACCCAGAGATAAAGATGGAAATCCTGGTCCAGAAGACTTCACAACTCCCACCAGCTTTGGAAGAACCAGACTGATCTTGGGTCAGTAACATGGGTTCATGCATTATGTAAATTTAAAGAGCATATGGATGACTGCTGCTCACACGCTGGCTATGACCTGAAGCTCATTAAAGTAAAAAAGATAAGTCTTGCTGACCTTAATGGGCTTCAGATCGGGCCTGACAGCAGAAACCATCTGGAATATTTCTGGTTCTATAAAAGATCAAGATATAAATTTCATTGTTTCACCACTAATTTTATTTGAAGCATACCAAATGTATTATTGTTTTGTAAAAAATATAATTAAGGAAGACACATTAAGAACAATGTTTATGTAATTGTCTTGCCTCTCTCAACATTTTCTGTAAAGCTAGTGGAGTGACCAGTGTCAACAAGCAACACTTTACAATCTATTTCTTACCAATTCAGAATGGATTCTGCCACCCCTGGAGACCCTATTTGTGTCTGGTAAGAACACTTTAGTCTGACAGCTCCTGATTTTCAAACACAGAGGGGAAAAAGGCAGAACTAATGGATGTGAATGAGCTTAAAAGCTAGTGAACTTATCAATCATAAAAACCAGCTATACTTTTGGAAGCAAACAGAGGTTCTTTGGCAAACAGAAAAAAAGTCAATAAGCATTTTTTTCAGACACATAACTATGATCAGGTTTTGGTCAGGCTATTTCAGTTTCATAGTACTCCTGTCAGAATTGGTTATTAAAATTCTTCAGGCACTGCATGAAGAAATGCATCACATACCGTACTACAGGCAGGTCAAATTCCTAGGTGCCAGTTTAGCTTTTGACTATGATAAAATGTTTTTTTTCATTCAATAGGAGGTTGTTTCCATAACAAATGAACAAAATTTAATGAAATCTTAGGATATGAACCAAAGAATCCAATTATATTTACACACTTTTTGCACAGCTAGTCTATTACTGTTCACCTAGGTGAGGGTTCATGAATGTTTTTGAAGGCTTGCATATTTTACATCATGACAAATCAGATACCATATTGCTTTATGTAAGCAATACTTTGACTGCTCTTTCCATAGGATTTAAATGAATGAAGTAAAAAGGGAACTCCAGTCTACTACTGTAATAGATATTACCTGGGTTGTCTACTTTATTATCTGGGACCTGATCTTACTCAGCTATTATATACAAATATTAAAATAGGTTAGAGTTATGATGGCTTGGAGAATGAGATGACTGATTTTTAACCTTGCTGACCATACTTAAGATAGTGAAAACTTTCTCAAACCAGACTTCAGAAAAAACATTTTAAGATTCAGAAAAATAAAAGCTTTAAAACAAAAAGCTTAAAAAGTAAGATTTAATAAATGTCAACCTTTTATAGCTACAATTAGCTTAATTTTCAGAGAAAACAGTTTTCTACTATAAGACGACATATTCAGTAAAAATGTCAAAATAAGGTATTCTGATTCAAAGCTTATTTCCCTAATGTTTGGAATTGACCAAAATAATGAAAAATAGTTTTGGCAAATCAGCATTGCCAGTGACAAATATGTGAGGAAAAAATCTTAGAGTCCCTAATATTCAGTGATTTATTATCTCCACATGCTATAAAACTCAGTTGGTGAGATCCTTTGTCTGTTTTTGTAAGGCTTGTTTGTCATCTACAAGAATAACTGTCCAGAGACTTCTGAGGGAAAACTGACTACTCAGAGGATTGTAATTTCTTCCTGTTTTGAAGTTATTTAACATTGGCAAATTCAGTGCAAGGTATATGGTAAGGATTATATATGCAAATTAATTAATTGGCAAATACTTGCCAGTATATTATGTTTATTGTCATTTACAAAACTTTTCTTCACCTCAGCTAAAGAACGCTAGCTTTATCTCATTTTCAGAAACTAATACAGCATTATTTCCCTTCAGGCTGGAGTGAGTTTTACAAAGCAGGGTCCTGATTTACAGCCCTCTCCCACTATTTTTCTGCCTTTGGCTGTTAAAACTTGGTGCTTTGAAGTGGATTGTTTGCTACTAGCTGAATGCATTTTTAATCTTAACACATCTCTTTTCATTTTCTATGTACATATTCCTTATGACTACCTTCATTCAGCACTGCAAATACAACACTGGCTCTCTCTTAAACACACGCTTTAATTACAATACACAGCCAGCTCCAGAGAGAAGCTTCCCAGGTGAGTTAATATTCACATCAATGCAGGATCGGGGAGCTGAGCATGCCTAGGTGATTACCGAAGAAAACAAACCTTCTCATCACTAGAAATGAGTGATTTCCTGCACGCTTCAGCTGAAAGTGATCAGTCCCTGACAAGACTTAAAGGAGGTAAATGCAGACATCAGGGCTGATATCTTGTAACTGTGAAGAAAAAGACAATGTGTCTGCATCCGGCTTGCACAGAGCTTCCCTGAATGCATAGCTTTTGTCTTTTCATCCTGCTGTAAATTTCTAATCTCTCTTAAAATCTTCCTGGGGGTGGTGAAGGAGGAGCTGGGAGGCCCCAGATTCACAGCATGACTGTAATGACCTTGCTCTTGATTTATCTTAGAAGCTCAAGTTGACTACATCTGCTTTTCTCACCAATGGTTCCTTACTTCTGCTCTTTAAGTCCTATATATGTTCAGAGCAGCCAGAAGTGTTCTGCATGCTATTACTGTACTCTGCTGATTTCTTTTATTTCCCTCAGGGCAACCTGAAATGCTTCCACCTTCTATTCAAAGCCAGGGTTTTGAGTAAACTGTGTTACAAATGAACAATGGTGAAAATAAGTCAGAAGAGGAAAATAAATTGGGAAAAATATGAGGGTTTTTTTACAGGAGGAAAAAAAAAAAAGGTAGATAAATAACATAGAATTGTTTCTGTTCTTTTGGTGGAAATGTTTCCTAAAACATTATAATTATATAGCTTATACTATTCCTACTTTCACTCTAAAAGAATCCCAAGGTTTTGCTTCTTTCCACACCTATATTTCTCTTCTTCAGAATATCACTGGATGCACAGTCAAGCTTCTTCCCACACTCCTTGTTTTAAGTCAAACTCTCAAAGGATAGATGCAAGCTGTTTCGTTTCTGCTGAATGAATGCTTCAGAGCAACAATAGTCCCACTGAGACTATTGAGATGGCCTGCTGGGGAGAAAAGATGGGAAGACAGACAGACACACATAAACACACACACACAGAGATCTCTCTATAAGTAAGAGCAGTCACATACATTTTCAAAATATACCCAGAAATCACTGAGCACATTGTGCTGTCTGTAAGGGATGGAATGCCAATTTTCTTATCAAATCAACTGGAGTTTGTGGTGAAAGGCTTAGTGTTCCTGTTATCTATGGGTCAGTAAGTGATAGCAGGCCATCTCCAGACATCACACCTGGCAAACTTTACTGTCAGGATTTTCAGTATACCCCCAGGCTTAATACTGACCTTTATTGTTGAACCCATTAATCTAAATGTGTCTGTCAGGCAGCACTGCAAACATTGCAAACTGAGGTTCAGATTAAGGAAAATATTAGTCACTTTCACTTATTTGTGAGATCTAATTGAAGGATACAGTAATTAATGGCCGCTACGACAACTCGGACAAGCTTTTGCTTTTAGACCTGAGTCTTATCATCTTTCCCACCATTAGCTGGACTTTAAATGCATTTATTTTTATGTGATAGTTTCCCTAAGCTATCAAACAAGAATTCCTGGTTGCAAGAAACAGTGTTAAAAGTTTGTGGTCTATTTTTACCTCTGTAATTTTAAGGCTACATTTAACCATCTGCTATGCCCAAACAAAAATACACACCCAAAAGTACATATTGAGACCCATTCAAAATGTTAGATGAATCAAGAAAGTCCTAAATGAAGTCTGTTTGAAAGTGTGTGGCCTAAAGATGCTTTCTATAAAGGATATTTTCAAGTTATCTCTTTCTTCCTTTAACATTTTTCTTTCTGTTTTACTCTATTTTTTTTCACAGGTACAAGCCTAATGAGTTGTTTTTGCTTTCCTTGGAGAGGTTAATATATGGGAAAGTATTTTAAATTTGAATGAAATATCTTGCATGTCAGTGTTGTATAAGTTTTGCAGCAAGGTAAATGAAAGTGTTAAACTTTGCAATTTTAATGAGAGTTCTCCCATTAAAACAGTAGAAACAACAACAAAACTAGAGATGACAAATCTGTCACACTACATCAGATGATAGTCTGCATGACATCTAACACTAAAGTACAGCAATGCATATATGTGTGTGTGTGTTTCAAAAGGCAACATTTTTCACCTGTGTGACCTACCATGTAGGTCACTGTTCCAGTGATCCTAGTTTAGTGATTTTCAGCATCAGGAACTTAAGTTCTCTGCTTTGAGGTATTAACAAAAAGTATTTTTCTCTCTTATTTAGTGCTAATATAGAACTCAAAAAAAAAATTGAAATTCTCTGACAGCCAGTTAATTTTTTCTGGATTTCTAGCAAATGCATTTCCTGTCATTAAGAGATATTTTTTCCCTGATGCTTATGCCTTTGTGTTAAGTATTGTATAATGGACACATGGTTTAAAAAAACAGGATATGGTCCTCCCCCCCCCCCCCCCCCCATATTTTAAAGAAGAACTGTATAGCTAAAAAAACAATAGCATATTCTGTCACCGGGGGGACTCTGCATTAAAGACAATTCAGCTGCTCACAGCTAGGTCAAAAGCAGCTGGAAATGCAATGTATAATATAATTTAAGGGTTGGGAAATAGAGTTGTGATTGATTGCTGAATTCAGATAAAGCAGGAGAAACCTTGCTCCCCTTTTCCCATTCTTGTAACCGAAACCAAGGAAATTTAATGCAAAAGGGTTACCTGTGTTAGCTTAATGCTGAGTTGGTTAACATACAGTACTAAAGTTCTTCTACTGATGGCAAGAACTAATGCACATATATTTTACATAAAATATGAACGTATGAATACATATATGAATGCCTACTTTGTGATGCTAATGTAATAGCATCTTGTAAATTTTAACCCTTTATAACCTGCATCTTTATAAAACTCTTGTGGTGACAATTGTATAACAGCTAACCAGGAAAAACAAGGGGAAAAAAAAAAAAAACAACCAGGAAAAAATATCGGATTGATATTTTCTTAGTCATGGAGATTTCAAGTGTGTTCTTAGCATGGAATTAAGTCTGTAAAATCAGGACATACACAAAATATGCTTTTGGAAATTGTATCAAACCCAAGCCTAAATGACATTTAGTACTTCACCGACTACTGATTTAGCATGCTACAGAATTTGATGTTTCATGTTGTTTAATTTTAAATGAAGGATTGGAGCAAAAAGGAAAAGAGAAATAGGGGAAAATGTATCACATTAAAAAAAAATGGCCTTTTTTCTGTTTGTCACATCCATGTTCTTTACAGATAGTGATGTGGTGGTATGAAGACTGGAAAAGAAGAATAAAAATGTCAGGAAGAAATACTCCCAGTCGCAAATAAGTTTTGGCACAGTTAAATGAGAAAATCATGACGCATGGAAATCACTACACAGAATATGATGTGCTAAGTTACAGCATTAAATGTTAACAAAAACATGTACCATTGCAAAATGATTCATAAATTCTTGGCTATATGATAATTATGTTACTACTGAAAAAGATGACAGACTAATGTCAACTTAAGAGAAAAGCTATGTCAAAGCTTCCCTTCACTTAGGGACACAGAATATTTTTAAAAAAACAAACAAAAAAAAAAAACAAACCACAAACCAAAAGAAAAAGAACTCCAAAAAACTAACCTTCATGATCATATAAGCATTTATGGCACTTTCATATCACATTGTTCTTTATGTTTTTCACTCCATTGCCTCAGAGGCAACAATCACTCCTATGACAGACTCAATAATCCTTTGCTCTTCCAGTGTTTTCAGTTCTTTATACTGAACCTTTACCTTAAGTGTCAAGTTTCCATCTCTCTCCAGGTGGTGTTGCTAGTCATTTCCCAAACCTGAAGGCTCCACAGTGGTTCTGGTAGCGGTCTTTTAATCTGCATGCACTCTCTTATCTATCACACTGAGACTATGTCTAGAGAAACAAGAAATGTGGACCATTAAAAGTGAATTTGCAGAGCAGAGAAGTTGCTGCCAAAGACCTGATGACCGTAGCATAAGTAATGTGGAGTGGTTTTACTTCAGAGTAGCCCTTATCTGGTCCCAGGGTTCCAAATGCCCATCTGCAGCTTGAGTGCACTAGATGAGCTCCACAACACACATTCCTCTTCTGTTCAGCCACATTGGATCCAATTTCAGCACCCTGAGACCACTCCATGACACAAGACCACATAAGCAAGAAGAAGAATTACTTAAAAAATGTATACTTAGCAGAAACTAAAATGTAAATAACACCTGAGTCTGCTAGGGAATATAGATGTCTCATGTTTACTTTGAAAGCTGCTTTTTTTTTCTTTTTCAAAAAAAAAAAAAAAGTGTAATTTGTACAAGTATATGAATGCCTTCTCATAGACACACTAGTTCGTAAGGGAGAGCGTACTGGCTTTTCAACAACCCAGCAATAAGGTTTTGGGCTATTTGTTTAAAGCTGGTTCAAAAAGCTACCAGCAGTTAACAAAACCCCTCTTATTACAGATACAAGCTTCAAAGCTTTTCAACAAAAACCGTTGCTATTAAAGTATTTCCAGTAAAAGTACATATTGATAGTAATTACTCAGTAACTCCAACACAAAATGGTTCTGGCCACTGCACTGAAAAAGTCTTGGCCTCAGTATTTCACACTCAAAATAAATTTATCATCTTGTTGTTCTTTCCAGAAAGACTAATTAATACAAAATCTTTTTAATTTCTCTGGATAAAACAGGCATCAGAGAACCTAGTATGGCATCAGTGTGCGTTAAAATAAGTCTATAATAGAGATTAGTACCTCTTGTGTAATACTGTATGCATTGCATTTTGTTACATTTATTATACAAATTGAAATGAATAACAATATGCAGTTTAACATCCTATGAATATTTTTTCGTATTCTTCAGCAGTAGTTAATATGCTAACCAACTTCACTGAAAGGCATACAGATGTGGAAAGAGTCTATCTAGGGACTCTAATTATCACCTTGTCAAATTCAAATTATTATCTTGTGAGTTAATTTCCATAAAGTATCCCCTTTGCTGTTGGATGATTTAACATGTGTCTGTTTTTTCTTATCTCATTTGTATCTATCTGAAGGCTCTAAACCTTTCAAAGCAGGATAGTTATTTGTCAGATCATGATGTTTACCGTAACTGATTTTGTCAAATACATTTTTGCAAACACTAAATTTTACCAAAGATAGGTCTGTAAAATGTGAAGAGGAATTGGCACGTACCACCAATAATGTTACATAAATCATACTAAGACTTCAGCTATTTCTAAAGAGGATCAGCTTACAGTAAAGAATCAAAGAGCCTGGGGAAAGATTTATCTGACAAAATTCTGGAGACAATCCTTTTTGGTTGGTAAATCATTTCAGGTTTTAAGAAGCCTGAAGTGATTCCAGCTGTAAGAAATGGGTGGACACAGTTTTCTATGCTAGTCTGGATCACATGATAGTGGAAAACATCCTATGAATATTAACAAATGTATTTCTTTAACCTATTCAAAGGCAATGTAATGACCATGAAAATAAAGGAAGACAGAAGAAAAACACCTTATTGCAGGCTTACATCCTGCACTACTGAAAGTTTATCATGTTTTGTTTTTTTTTTACATGTCATAAAAAAATCAAATGAAGAATAAATTTAAGTATAATGCATTTGATGTGGTAATACAGACATAAAATGGATCAATACTCCAAAGCTCTATAAAAGAAAAAAAAAACACACAAAACAAACCATAAAAATGCTGTAAAATCCATACCCTGCATATGAAGTCAACTCAATCTGAGAAAATCTGAGCAATGCCTTGGAGAAAAAATATGTTACATTTTTTTGAATTTTAAACTTCTGAATTTCAATTTATTTTTGTGAGAAAGCTCAGGAGTATTGTGTAATCTTAGCTTTTAGAGTTAAAATAAAATCGATTTAAAACTTTAATAATAGTAAACAGAAAAAGAATATTATTATTTTAAAAAGTAAGAACAATAACAGAAATGCAAATTTTAAAACAAAAAATCCAACTAACTTATTGTAAATATGCTCATCAATAGTTTGAAACTTTCAAAAAGATGTATAGAAACTTCTTGTTCAAGGGCTGCACTACTCAGTTGTTTTGGTTTTGTTTTTTAACATTCTTTCTTACATCTGTGCTACATTGCAAACATTCATGATTTTAGCAGAATAACCTATACTCCTAAATACAACCATAATATTGGATAAACATTATGTGAATAAAATGCAATGCTGCTCTTTCAAACTCGAGGCAAAAATTAGTATCCACAGATGACACTGAAATCTGTTAAGAATTCTGGAAAATACTCCATAATCCTTAAACTACTTAGATTGATACCTTCTCAATTTGTTGAAGGTATTCAACTGATCTTTCAACATGGCTGCTTTCAATGTCCCCTGGAACTGTATCCCTTCTGAGCTCCTTCCAAGCTTTAGTAAAGTCACTAGGACTGGGTCCTTTGTAACTTCAAAAGTAGAGAAAAGTAAATTTAAGTAGAAGCCCACTTGATTATTGGAAAACAAACCATCATTGTTGACTGGGCAAGTCAGTAAAAATTATTCTCAATACCTTTTAGCATGTGATTTGGTGAACAACAAAATACCCCACAGTAGAAATATTAAGACACTATTACTGGTATTTATGTTTAGCATAACACCTACTAGCATAAATATATCTTTGAAAATAGTTACATTTTGAGGTTTAAAATTACCATATAGAAATACATGTATACTCACACACATTCTGGAAAATTGTAATTGTTTACAAAAGAAGTGTTCTAGCTAATAGTTAGACTCCATCTTCAAATGAGAGTTCAAGATGTTTGATTTTCTTTTCAGGAAACTTTTCAGGAAAAGGAATGAAATAGACACTTACCTTTGGTAACTAGCAGAGGATGTAAAAAAATACTTTACCCAAGGCAAATTTTACTTCTGTTTGACATTTATTCATCATGTTTTCTTTTTTATTCTTATTGGTCTTAGTGGATTTCCTCAATTTAGATTCAGAATTAATTTCATCTGGAATTTAGGGAGACTACTTAAAATATATACAGGTATAGATGGGTTAAAAAAATACAAAACTGCTCCCATTGCATCTGTGTAAACTAAAAATGCAACTTAATCAATTTAGTTCTTCCATTCATTTCAGTAGAACAGATCAAGAACATATATCAGGAGGATAATAATGATTTATTACACTTTTTAAGTAACAGGCTATGCTCCATGTTCCCAAAATTCTTTTTAATTATAATTAGTGAAGACTACAGTGAAAAGAGTTCGCATAGTTTTCAAAGAACTTGGTCACTGCCAAGCAAAAACCTTAGTAACAAAAGTGATTATAAGAAAGTGCATTAGGGCAAAACAACTAGAAAGAAAAATTCAAATGCGATTGTGGCAATTGCATCACAAATTCTTGTGTGGATAAAACTGCAGATTAAACTATAAGAAACTAAATATTAACAACTTACTTAAGGTTAAATTATGGCTTTAACATTAATAAATCACTGAAATAATTGATATTTCAGAGGCATAAAAGTGAATATGACTTCCAGTTAGTTCCCTGCACTAAAACAGAACCAAGGGGATATATTATTACTCCTGGTCACATTTTCTGACTGCTACTGTCAAACCATTATTTTCTCTTATGGAGTAAGAAACTTTGGAGCAATCGACTTCAGTGACAGAACATGCCCTCTTATGGCACTGTGAAGACCATAACCTCATCCCCAAGCACAGATTTCAGCAGGCTTTGCTGAAATTTTTGTAACATAGCCATCCTTGCCAAATGTACAAGTGTTCATTCCTTAAAAATATCTTCCCTGACATTCAATATAGTGTAATGGATACAGAGTAGTATGTTTAAAACAGCAGTTGAACACAGATCATTATCTTCAAAATATATACCATGCTGAGGAATGCCTGTGAGCCAACAGCGTAATACAGATGCTGTGATCATACTGCAGTGAATACACCATAGTGGGAAATGCAGCCGGCCACATCACAATACCTGACAGATATGTAAGTGTCTAATCAAATGGATTTTGCAGCTTTGATATCAAGGTGAACATCTATTTAAAATCAGGGTATTCATGAATATAAGAAGAGGAATAGCTAAAATAGCTAACCCCATTATTTCATGCAAAAGTCACCCCATTATTTCATGCAAAAGTCACAGGAAAGTACTGTAAAAAATACTACTTAGTGTAAAATACTAGTGCCAAAATTAATATGTCTTTAAAAATAATTTAATTTATCATTCTAGTAATTTAGTACCCCATTTGTATCCTTAGTTTGAGGTACAAAGTAGCATTTAAAAATTCTTTACTGAATTAGTATTGTCAATGAACACAGTGGGTTACTGCCAAATGCCGCAAAGACTACACTGTATAGACTTTACTTTGGGACTTTTGGAACCTGCTGGACAGGCAGAATTTCTTCATGTCTGCTGTATCCTTACTGAGATCAAAAGAAAGGCACTCTAGAGAAAGAAAACCATGTTGCCTTGGTTTTGAATATAGTCATCATGATGCTAGAAAAGAAAGAGCATTAAATAAAATTAAATATAAATTACATTCTTTTAGCCCAAATAGATATTTATTGCAAGCTACAATAACTTTTACAATAAATACAGTAAGAGAAATGCTCCATAAATTAATCAACTGCAAATGCATGTATAAATACACATTTTTTGCAATGCTATGGCAAATGGTATTTTTAGGAGATACACTAGAGACACAGATGTACTATGCTTAATCTATACTTCAGCTACCCATAAGGAAAAGTTTTGACCCCCATTTCCTTCTCTACTCAGTATGAAAAGAGAACCATTGATTTCTGCCAACTGACAAGCACTCAAGCATACAAAACAAGTAGCAGACCAACCTATACTGTAATTCCTGCTAATTCTCTCCCCAGGGTTTGTTCTGTAAGAAAAACACTGATTTGAACATGTTTAGGTGGATTTTCCAAAATGATACCTTTTAATAACTTTTTTCTTCATGGGATATTGGGAGAAGATACCAGGAAAAACCAAACCAAACCAAACCAAACCAAGCCAAGCAAAACAAAACAAAAAGAAAAAAAAAAAAAACCACAAAAAAAACCTCAACATGAAGCTTCATAAAAAAAAAAAAAAATCAAACCTCTTGTGTTTCTCAGGAGCAGTTCTACTCACTGATATTCTGTGGGTGTTTTGTTTGCTTGCTTCATATCATTTATGCTAAATTTGTTCAGTAAAATTGCCTAGTCTGGGTTTGTTGATAAGATTGATTAAGTGCAATTGAAAACCTAATTTATTTTTGTCATTTAACAGCAATAGGACTCTATTTTTTCCCTTCACTTAAAAAAATATAAAGAAATAAATAACAAACAGATTTAAAAAATATTTGCTAAAGAGGATAAGAAAAAAAACACAAGGGAAAAATGAGGACTCTGAAGCTCTCATCATGGAAAGAAGTGCATAAGTTGAAGGAGTTCTGCCCTCTCATCATCTTCTTTGTAGACTTCTAAATATTAATCAGATTATGGATTGCACATTTGTAACTTCTGCCCTCAGTGTGAACATGTTATAGATGAAGTGACCCAGCTATTTCAGCAGTCTCTCCCCCTCTGCGCTCCCTGCCATATACTAACTGCAATATTCTGCTCAAGTAAGGATTTAAGATGTAGTCTCTGCTATTGCTAATGATTTGTTCATCCTCATAAACTCTGTAAAGAGAATTACTAACATAAATAAATAAAATCATGCTAGTCCTCAGGTGTGTGTCGTGGAATAATCTAGCTCTCCATATTAATTAACTTTACATCTGTCTCTTATAGATAGCTTTTGAATGTACATTTTTTATTAATGATATTTTCCTCATTGCTTTCTGAAGAATTGGGAACCCTTCCCTCAGTTATAGTACAATAAATATCCTGTATCTTTCCTGCAGAATTTCCACGAAGATCTTTTTTCTGTTAGCTAAAATTTGGTCATTGTGATAGCGAGATCTGTTGAGTTGGGGTTTCTTTTACTTACTTGTTTAGGGTTTTGTATAGTAAGGGATTGAGAGGAGGAAAAGAAGAGAGTAATTAATCAAGCAGTGCTAATTTTATGAACAGATTGTACCCAAAAAAGAGAGTTTTAAAATAATTTTGCTAATGCTACCCTCCTTTGCTGTACAGAAAGAAGAAAAATATGACAAAAGAGATATTGAACTCTTTAAACATCAGTGTTATTAATTTTTAGTGGTTGTTCTAGTTCATATAGTTAAATCTTACCTTTTTCTGAAAAGATATATTTGGAGGCTTTTTACCTCCAAATTAATAAAAATAAAAATATATAAAAATTTGTGTTCCAAATTTGCTCTAAACACAATGCAAGACCAATCACCTTTCCCTACATATTGGCTATTATTTTTTAATGTAGCAATTAAAGACCACCATTAAAAAATAAACATCTTAAAAGATTTCTTTTTAAGGTTTCTGATCTTAAATGTCCTGGTACTTTAAATTTCAAGTGTATAAGCTAGTAGCCAAGTAATATGTTTAGGTGACTGTTAATCTGTGACCAATGTCAAATGTTTTTAATTATCTAATTAGGCAAGCTTAAGATAGCCTGCTGAGCAAAGACATATGATGTCAAAGACTTCTCTTCCTTTGCCACTTCTATTAGGCAGAGTCAGAATTAGTAAAATCAATGGCAAATCAAGAAGTAAACCAAACCTTTTCCTCTACAGCAGATATCGATTTGTTTATGGTGGAATTAGGTTCTAATGTTAGAATGAAAGGACATTTTAAAAAAAAGTACTAACAATCAACACTCCAAGCACTGATAAAATAAAAGGTGTTGTCAGCAAAGTTTATAAACTCAGGCTATAATCAAATATATTTTTTCTTTCTAATCAATAGTTTAGTGAAATAAAAATCAGAGAAAGCTAAGAAAAAACCAACTCGAACGTCATGGAAGTTCTGCATTCAATACATATGATCAAACTAAAACATGCTAGCATCCCTGTTACAGAAATACTGTGGTCTCTCCAAAGGACTGTGCTTCCTTACACTAAAGATACCCAGTGTGAAGTTCAGAAAGGTTTTTACTTACTTTGGCATCTTGAAGATGCAGGAGAACCTTAGGTACTCCTGGCCGCTTGCACCCATTTTTTTGCTTATCAGCAATGGAAATTAAAGAGGACATATATTAATGAACAAGAAACTATAAAACAGTATTAGGAACCCTGTACTACTCTACTTGCTTGTCATGTATTTTCTTTGTCATATAAGTCACATCTGCTCAGACATCAAAAAGCCTATATAAATGTTGCTATAGTAAATTCCATGCTCTACACTAGCCACATTTTTGCCTCCCTGGTATAAGATGCAAATTTCTAAGTTGACGAGGTGTTTAGGTCATTGTTGTACACTGAGTATGCCCTGAAGAAAGGTTAAAAATTCTAACCTGTCAGCTTCTGGGTTTCAGTTCTGACCTCTCAGGGTAGTGGGTCAGCATGGTAGTGGGGGTGCTGTGGGGGGGGGTAAGCACCCAAGGCACACCAGTCCCACTCAACAGTGTTTGCTGCATCAGTCAAGAGCACACCAGGGCACAATGACAGCCCAAGCTGAAACTATCCCTCTCCTCCTCTCTTGATACTGGGTTTAAAACAAAAGAAAAAACAAAGAAAATAAAGGAAAAGGGAAGGGGGAGTGGGAAAGGGGGAGTGCAGGAAAACTCTGTTTTATTGTTCATTCATTCCTCTGCATTCAATCACTCCAATGCAGTAACTAAGCCTCAGGCTCCCCTTACATGCACAAAAGAAAAGCAATCCCATTCAGATTGAAACCATGAGTTATTGATCTCATGCTGAACGTTACGTTCGGTTCAGCAGCACTGTCAGCTCCCTCACACAGAAAGCTTATGTTTCCCACCAACTCTGTTGAATGACACTCAGCTTTTTGAAAATGAAGTGTTGGGGGCTAGGGGTCAAGGGCAGAGACATCTCAGCTTTCATCCTGGGGCTTTAGGACACATTCTGGGTCATGATGAAGGGTAAGCCTGCCAGGCAATAATTGTACAAGTTCTATGATCTTGTTCACCAGACAGGCAGACAATTCATGGTTGCTTCACTTTCTAATTCAGACATTAGAAAATGAGCCATAAAGCCATCATTTGTTAATGTACATTAGATTTATTTTAGTCTTTCAAATTAACGAATTTTTTTTTCTAACACTTTATAGTTCATTTATTTAGCTTAATATCCTCATTTGCAAAAAAAAAAAAAACAGATATTTGTTTTAATCACTGAAGAGATGAAAGTCAAAACTTAAATTAAAAATTTATTTCTTATAACTTATTTCACTCCCAAAAGTATTTACACCCTCCTTGACAGGTGCTATTAATTATGCATACCACAACCCCATGTGTAGACATTCTGTAGTCTATATACCTGCTTGACAGAAAGCAACAGGGATTTTTTAGTTAGTTATTATTAGCATAATCCAAACCAAGAACACTCAATCTATATCACATCCATATTAAGTTCTTGCTTGAAAACTTAAGAGATGTAGTATTTGGTCATTGTGTCTTTATGAGAGTACCACATGCCACAAGTCTAATTCTGGAGTGGGGATAATTTCTCCTAAGTTACTCAGAGTAATTTTTTTATTTCCCCTCCCCCCCCCCCCCCCAAATATTCTTTTCAGAGATCTTTTATTTAGTTGGGCAGGAGTATTGATCTGCTTGAGGGTAGGAAGGCTCTACAGAGAGATTTGGACAGGCTAGATCAATGGGCCAAGGCCAATTGTAAGAGATTCAACGAGGCTGAATTCCAGGTCCTGCAGGCTTAGGGAAGAGTGACTGGAAAGCTGACAGGTGGAAAAGGACCTGGGGATGTTGGTCAACAGTTGCTGAATATGAGCTGGGCACTGTGCCTAGGTGGCCAAGGAGGCCAATAGCATCTTGGCTAGTATCAGAAATCATATGTCCAGCAGTACCAGGGAAGTGATTGTCCCCTGTACTCAGCACTGGTGAGACCAGACCTCAAATACTGTTTTCAGTTCTGGGTACCTTACTACAAGAGAGATATTGAGGTGCGGGAGTGTGTTGAGAGAAACACAACAAAACTGATGATGGGTCTGGAGCACAAGTCTGATGAGGAATGGCTGAAGGAACTGGGGTTATTTAGCCTTGTGAAAAGTAAGCTCAGGAGAGACCTTATCACTCTCTACAACTATCTAAAAGGAGTATGGAGCAAGGTGGGTGTTGGTCTCTTCTCCCACCTAACAAGTGATAGCATGAGAAGAAATGACCTCAAGTTGCAATGGGGGTGGTTAGACTAGATATTAAGAAAAAATTCTTCCCCAAAAGGGCTGGAACAGCTTGCACAGGGAAGTGGTTAAGTCACTTTCCCTGGAGGTATTTAAAAGAATTGTAGATGTGGTACTTTCAGATGTGGTGCACATGGCAATGTTAAGTTTATGGCTGGATCCAATGATCTTGAAGTTCTTTTCTAACCTAACAATTCTATGAGTTCATGATTAACTGAAAGACTTAGGCGTTGGAAAAGAAGGAAGAGTTAGACGAATATAGACACTTCAGATTGTCTAAAATTAGTTCACAAAGAAACATAGAAAAAAAAAAAAAACCAACTGTGAAAGTAGGAGTGCATATTTAACAGGATGCCAGAGCTGAGGTGCTTATGGAAACTCCCTTATAATCCTACTCTCTACTTCAACTCAAATTCATTTTGCCTGAGTAATGAGTACTGTGATACTGTCATTCCACAATCACATTCATCTAGTCAGTCACACCCTCCTGAAACAAAACATCAGAAATGAGACATATAATTCCATCAACTCAGACTTAAAAATCAAAAGTAGATTGATATGCTGACTAATGTTTGCTGTAAATTTACTCCTTTATTCTTCTAAAAGCACCTGGAATCATAACATGGCTTTATTCATTAAAAAATAAATAAAAATCAATATTATGCTAATCTTTTTTTTTTCTATTGATATTGATGGATTCACTCTTTTCATAGAATAATATTGATTTGCTATTTTCCTCACTTGCTTGGTCCTCTGATTTATACAATGCTACTTTAGTCTATGATTGGATAACTAAAAAATTAAAAATTAAAAAATTAATTTTGAAAAGTTCTTCCTGATTAAATATTTCCAGTATGAGTGAGGACATGCATCTGAAATACGAGCAATTTGGAATTTTATAGGGAGACAAATAGGAAAAAAAAAAAAAAAATCAACAAACAGAGCAAATCAAATACCCTGATTTCACTAATGAAAATTATAATAAAGATTTCTAATAATTGTTTTGGTTTTTTTCTCAGCTGGATTTCTGTACAATTTCCATCTGATGAATCAAAGATCAATATAGAGAAATAAATTGTTCATGGTTTCACATGAAAATGCTTTTTCTATATATCAAATGTGAGCCTTTCTCAATTTTTAGCCATAGCTACATTACATGAATGGAATTACTTGAAAGTAACTGTTCTAAGTGAAAACTAGGATTTTTTCCTATCTCTACATTTTTATTCTCACACCAGTTTGTTGTGTTTTATTCAACTTATTTTTTCTAATCTTTGTTTAAAGATTATTCCTAGTTATTTAGGAAAACAATCCTCCTTTTTCTTCTTATTTGGACCTTCAAGCTCTGATGCTACCAGTTAGGCATTAAAGTAACTTAACAATTACATTTGCATTGACTGTAAATGGCCACCCAAGGATTTTTAACCAGTTTATCTCCACCTCGTGCTAAATACATCTCAAATACCACAAGTGCCCTTTCTGTTTTCTTTTACTGATTTTCTGAGACGAGGACAGTTCAGGCAGAAGGAAAAAAACAAATGTTATATTGCACTCTGATTCAGTACTTAATATCTTGTAATCATGCAGAACAAGAGACATGAGCCAGACCAATGTGTGAATTTGTAGTCTGCCATATGGATCTGTTAAAATGTCACATATTAACTTTAAAACTAACTCTCCTTACATGGGAACTCCGTTAGCATACGCTAATATTGGTAGCACTGGTAGCACTCAAGTAATGTTAACACTAGTAGTATTGATAACATTATTCACTATGTGCTGTCAATACAACAGAAGTTGCAATAAGAATTTTCTTGCCGTTTTTTTGGCCAGCGTGCCAAAAAACTTAAAAGATATATTAAATATAAACTTACCTGATTTATCTCTCCTACTTCTATTCTCATATCAGAACTTTTGTACAATAATGATTTAATTGCTGTATTACATTTCAGTTTATACTTTTTTGGTACTCATTTTCAGCTATGGTTTACACTGATTCAACTGATCTAATGTCTTGTTTCTAGTAAATTGTTAAAGAATGAGAAAAGTCATCTGGTCATTAATTTATGTGCAATGTGTAAAAACTTTTTAGAGGGAAACAGGGGTCAAATTCCATTTAAGTTCAGTATAGATTCTAGGCTTTATTTTTTAGAAATAGTAATCAGCAAATGCTGGAAAGTTTGTCTAGAATGGCTCCCAAATTCCATATGAAATCAATGAAGAGAAGTTGTATCTACCTTCACTTTGTGCAGAAATATGCTTCCATTGAAAGAAAGGAAATCAACAGAAAATGCTAAAAGCTGACATCCCACGTACGACACCTAACATTTCCATGAGATTCAATGTTTTTCATCTTCTGAGCACCAGTGTGTCCACAGACTTTCTGATGACACATGAGATTTCCAGTTAGAGCATGGAATCTTGGAAAAAACCTATTGTAAAAAAAAAAAAAAAAAAAGCTATTGTAGAAACAGACTCTGTAGCAGGAAGACTGTTCCTAAACAGGCAGAATCTTAAACTCTATCTGAAATGCTGTTTAGTCTAAAAATAAATCTAAACTGAGTAGGAGAAATTCTTTTCTTAAAAACCCAAATAAAACAAGCAATATTAAAATTAAAAGAAAGTAATGCAAGTCATCGAGATTACATACTAAACAGTGGGGTAGAATAATATTTTTGGTAGTAATTTTCTTTTTTTTCTCTCCCTTATGATTCTGAGCATTTAAATCTGATCTGAACAAAAAATCAGGAAGTTTGATTAGCCACTTGCTTTCCTCTTAACCGTAATTATGATTCCACTTATGAAATATGCTTTTTTTATTTCTCCCAAATTCATAGTTTCAATTTCTTGTTCACAGTCTCTCACTGCTTTGCTCTATATTTGAATATATATATTTTTTTATAATGACAGTCTGTTTGAGTTGCCTCAGTCTTTAACCTCAGACCATGATCTCCTGTTTTGCAGCTAGTTACTATCTCTGCTGCTTGCTGGTATCAATTTGCTTCTGCTTCATTCAGGATCAGTCATCTGGACTCCTGATCTCTTACCATGTCTTCACTGGCAAACATCTTTCAGTAGCTTGTTAAGAGAAAAAAACTCCAGACCTAAATGAAATGCAGCTATAGCAGGTAACAAAACCATAATGCAAATCCCTCCATCTCTTTAGAGATGATATAGGAATAAACAATGTTTTTTCACAGGTTGTCATCTAATATATGAATAACAGATCAGTGAAGGGTCAAAGGCAGAGTTCTCAAATTTCAAGAGACAAATTTCAGCTGAAAGTGAGAAGTGTCAAATATAACCTACCACCATAGCAGAGCTGCTGGCTGTGGGAATATGACATAAGCAAGAAAAGGAATTTTAAACCTAATCCGTCACTACACTGGAATTGTAGAAAGTTCTTTCCACCTTAAAAAGTGAATGCATGAAAAGTGCAATAAAATTGTAGGGAAATGATTAAAAAAAAAGAACAGAATGTATTGAAATGCTTACTTTGTATGACAAGAACCACAGTAAACTGCAGTTAAAGACTAAAATAACCATGTGTAAATAAAGAAAACAACAAATTATTGCAGGACATGGATTTTAGTTATATAATTTTAATTATATGAATAAAATTCTATTATCTGTTATAGGCATTTTTTATGATTCATTGGCATGTTATTTATAAAGAGTTAATAGAAAAGTAAATAAGGAAATAAATATTTTTTTAATATTCTTGTCATAAACTTGAATTACACTTATTTGAAGAAATAACAAGACTGACACATTATCCTTTGTTTGACTAATATTACTAAGCAACAACACTTGAACATTGAGTAGTAAACTAAAGATTTTTTAAAGGGAAATAACGTACATTTGTGAAGGACAATAACTTTTTGCTGACATAATTATAAAAAAATAATTGAATTAATTTTTTACTATGAATATTTTCTCAGTTCCTATAACAGTCCTGCCTTGTCAGAATTCGGCAAGAGGAAATTATGTAGACTAATAGGATTTGGCATACCTCATTGAATCCCCAATCCTCCTCCTTCGTCCGCTGTCATCAAGGTTGGTCTAGACCTTTCTAATCATTAGAAAATACAAGCTCTTCAGCTGCTGGAATGCCACCTGATATATACTTTTATTATTATTTTCTGCAGTATTTGAACTGTCACTGAAAAAAGAACTGACACACATAAAAATATTTGTGTCTCTACCATGCTACACTCAACAGAATCCACTCAGACAGCTTAACGAGTACTACATATTGTCTGCAAAGGAAAAACTTTTAGTTCAGTTACACAATATCTTGTTTAAAATTATGTTAGGTCTTTTATAAGCTTTGCAGATTTTTTTAAACCCTTAACTTTTTAATTTATTAATATGCATGTAGCAAAAGACGTCAATCAGGACACTCATTCAGAATCTCCTATTCAAAAATAAAGTTTCATTAAAAACATTTTTTTTAATGTCATACTATATAAAAAAGCTGAAAAATTGTGACGGGAATTTTTAAATGAGCATGCAAGCTCAGAAGTATTTGGGGATTCCCTTTTCATGCTACTTCAGGTGCCAAGTTCCTATGTTTCCACATAAAAAGGAGAGCTGATTAGCAACCCTGGCCTAGTTTTTAGCTACTGCTAAAATCCCTTTCCTGTTTTTCTCATGCCAAAACACTGAGAATGCCAGCATAGAAATGCATTTCTGTATAATGACATATAGAAATGTTTCTGAAACCTATGTTAATTGTTTCCACTCCTCTTAGTTCACAAATTTGGTAAATGTAGAATATTTAAAAAAATCAAGCAAACTAGTTGTGTCCCTTATGAGTTATATGCCATTCCTTCAAATGTCTTTTAAAGCTAATTCATGCTCCTTTCAAACAATTCTTCCAACATTGTATGCTTCTCAGGTCAGTAGTTTTGAATTTTTCATAGATCCTTTCTCAAGCTTTTAGAAACACATTTAACCACGTCTGTTACTTCATTAGCCTCAGTGAGTTATCAAAAATATATGCCACTGATTTTTCTATTTCCCCAAACATGCCACAGAACAATTTATCTGAGCCTGGTGCTTTATCATCCTTTAATCATTCTAATTTTGCAAACACTTTATATGATCTGAAGCTCATAAAACTCTTGTTATATTTCACTTTCACAGAAAATTTATTCCAGACTTCAGGTTATGGCCTACAGCTGCACTCATAAATATCAAGGCAAAGAATTCATTCATGCTAAATTACCTTCCAGAGATGTGCAGAGTTATTCACACCACTCAGAAGAACACTGAAATCCATATTTCTGCCAGGTTCCAGAAAAACAGAATATGCAAGAGTGCCAGTTCAAACTCCTTTGCCAATGTTTTGAAAGCACAGAAAACAGTCAAACTCCACACAGGGCTGCTGCTGAGAATACAGCTAACAGTTTAATTAATAATTGTCAAAATTTAAATCTCTACACAGATATACAAATTTTAACTGAAATACAAATAAAAGTACTATAAATAAACTTAAGGAGTTGTGGGAAAGTTAAGGCAGAAAACATCATGTCTTCATTGTAAGCATTTACTCTTCATCCTCAGGTTTTTTTTTAGAAAAGATGTCTTCCACTATTCATTGGAAATTCCCATACCAGTTCTTGTGTACCATTTTTGTTTCATTAGTTGGTGGGTTTTTTTTTTCCGTCATACTCTTCATAGCATTTTAACTTGAAGAAACAACTCTGAATTCATTATGTCCAACTCAGATGTATGGAAAAATTGCTTCTTTCTTTTTCCGGATAAATGCTGCTTCTAGATAAATGTAAAACATCATGATTTGCATTAAGTTCAAAATTTATAAGTAAAATAAAATTTTTAAAAAGCAAATCCAGTGGCTTTCAACAATGTGATTCAGACCATTTAAATACATACTTAGAGCATTCTTTCCTTTGTTTGACCTAAGGATAATAAGAAGCCCAGAAAAGCGCCTGAATAAAATTGAAAAATAAGAATTGTCAACTTGATTTTCATGCAATCTCCAAGTTATGAACAAGCAGAAAACAGAAATAAGTCCCAGAATGCAAAGCATATAATAGAAAAAGCTTGAAAAAAAGCCCTGGCTGTTAACAAAGAAAGCAACCCCAATAATATACTGGGAAGCCTTCATCACAGGTGTTACTGTCAGCTAGAAAACTAACATTAACTACATTAGTTGTAAATTTGTTTCTAGTAACCAACAAGCACTTCTGCAAAACAAGCATATTTTTGTACAATGTTCATAATTAACTCTATCCTGACAGTGGACAATTTCTGTATACTATTATTATTTTGATTTTTTTTTTAATATAAAAAGCAGAAGAATCTGGGATGAAGTCACATAAGAATAGTGTCCAATTTTAAAATAAAGTATCAAACATCACAGCAAATGTTTGGAATATAGTCCTTGTGTTTATAGACTAATGAATGCATTGGAAATGACAAGGTTATGTATAAAAAACCTTATCATTATTATTAAGGGATCATGTGGTGCAAATATTTTTAAATCCAGTACTGTAATTTACCATGTCTGAAGGTGAGGGTAAACTTGTTCATCAGTATAGCCTGCATATCCCATGCTGGTTTGGTATATTGTTCCTTATTTCATTCTCTTCACTCACAGAGCATGAGCAGTAGTAGCAATATAAATCTGAATGTGTATGCCAGTAGAAGGTTTTCATTGCCATTTCTGATCTTGTTCCATATGAGCAAGAAAAAAGTGTGTGTGGGATAGGGGGGAATCTTGGTTCTTGCAAGGGATCTCTGATTCTTAAGCAATTCAATGTTTCCAGTGCTTTCAGGGAACTTGGTTTGTGTCTGCTTCACTGACATGAACTCCCATAATTTTTAAAAAGCAGTTCTATAGTAATATCCCAAATCCATCTTCTTTCATGATCCTTAGGCCATCAGAGACTCCCAGGAATACTTGCCTCCATGTCAACTATATACAGCAATTTCATCTGCTGAAGACCTTCCATAAGCTGCAGTTCTGATACCTGACCTTCCTCTAATTATCAAGTGCCTGAGATCTCTTCAGGTAAGATGGAATGTGTTTTGCCAAATTTTCTTCCACTGTTCGTAGGTATAGATCAAATTGTTAATTAAAATTTCTTCAGCTTGCAAGTTTTTAGGTGAATTTCCTGTACAGGACATGAAACAATTTTGTTTCAACATACAGGTTCAACGCTACAAGGTTTCCACAGAGAGTTCACCAGTGAAAAGAAAGACTGAAGGTAAAGTGTGTCTTAAAACACTTAAAGGAGAGAAATCTTGTCAGCTAAATAATTTCTCTTTAGAAACTGTACAAAATTTTTTTGCACTGAAGCTAAATATCTGTACTCTTTTCAAACAAGCCAAACAAAGAACAGCAACAAAAAATTAAGCTGATTTTTGGTATGTATTTGCTTTAGTTTTAGGCTTGTTTGGTGTTAGGTTGTTTGGTTTTTTTTTTATATACTGTTATTACTTTGTTTCCTGTTTATTCAGAAATAATTGTGCCTTTTCTACCCCCTGCAGTAAATTAGGAACTAAAATTATCTGTCTGGCAAATGATAGATTCAGAATCACCTCTTGCCCCTGCTAGCCATATCTCACCTTTCCCAAGATAGTGCTTGAGATACTAGACGATGAAGTACTAGATGGGGTAGGACTAAATCTTGGCTTGATTGGCACAAGTGTTGCTTATACAGCCACTATGACATAAAAGAAAAAAAAAAAAAAAAAAAAGAAGAAGGAAGCAAAAAAAGGTAAAATTACCCAAAAGTAAAATGGAATGTTTGTGGTAACCAAAGAAATTTTTTATTTCTTTTGTTTATTAAGTTCTAAGCTGAAGCTTATGTCCTGACATCTGTTTGCCAGATATTCAGATAAAGTCAGATGGTTCACCAGGTGAGTTCTAATAAGTTATTTAATACATTATGCATTTAGCTAAAGAAATTAGCATCTACGTCATTATTTGTTATTTTGAGAGAGACAGATTTTTCTGAACTTGTGTAAGAAAAAAAAAGTAGATTATTTTCATTATTCCAGATCACCCAATGAGGCAATGGAGTAACTGTGGAGGCTGCTGATCAAGTAGGATAATAATTAGGAGACATGTTTTAGTATGCTCTATCTTGAAGGCAAAACCATCATACTTGAAAAATATTGTGAGACACCATTCGAGCGAAATCAAAAGAATTTTTACTGTTGCACTTGAAGCCATTTAGAAAATAATTTAATAGTCTCTGAGCTCCAAGAAGTTGGGGAAAAGGGAAAGAATGAACATAATTTTGTCAAAACCTTCACTTCAGAAATAGATTAAAAAAAAAAAAAACTCAAATAAACAAGAAGCTTTTCTTTAGGTCTTTGCTCTAAAACTAATATACCTTCATACATACATAAACAGAGATGTGGTTCCTCAACATTTATAAAACTATTCAGATCAGAACAAAGTCCCTTCATGTAACCTGGTAAACTTTCAGTAATATTTTCTCTGTTAAGATACACAATCCTGGTGCACAATGTGAAGAGGAAAAGAAAGATTTAATAACCAGAATTTCAATAGTTCGCTTTGTGCACCACAGTTCACAGAACATCCCAGGACAAATCATCAGGTAATCGGAATGCATCTCCAGTGAAAAAGACACAATTTCATATCTCATTTCTATCAGCAGCTCTTCAAGGACAACAAGAATTGTCAAAGCATATGTCATGAACATTGCAATAGCATAGAGGTTATCCGTCTCAAAGTAACATCTTCAAAAGCATCTAGTCATGACAATTGATCATGATCCAGACACTCATTTAGATGCAGGGGTGGATATGGGATGAGACAGCACCCTACAGGTTACTGGTAATATTGAAGGCTCATACCAGCACTGCTCATTTCCAACCTTGAGACACAGGTTCACTGCACCAAAGCAAGCCTGCACCAAAGCTTTTCCTCTCAGGCCAGCCCAGTGCTGGACTTCTTGTTGCGCAGTATCTTCCTAGGAACAATATAAACTCTACAGGATTCTGTAAGGAACTGGGAGGTGCATTTCTAAACACTGAGAAAAGTTAAGGTATAATTGCCTAGTGGTTGCTCCTGGAGGCTAGACACAGTAGAGCAAGTTAATTTCTAGTAACATTCTGAAGGGAGAATATGCAGAAAGATGATATAAATATAACCTTTTGATTAAAAAAAAAAAAAAAGTTTTTGTTTTGTTTTGTTTTATTTTCTTGTGACAAGGAGAACAGAAGAGACTGAATTATCAAAAAAATAATTTAATAATAATTAAGACACCTTTTCTTTTTTAGAGACACGAATAACAACTCAAAATATTTGTAATATCTTTTCAGGCTGAAAGTGTCTTTTGAATAAGTCGCAGATGTTTGGTATAACAGTCAAGTGCCATCTTATAACGCTGCTTATACTAGAAGATGAGAATGTCTGACAAGCCGTGACTACCTAACCAATATAATAAGCAGCATTTAGAATGGAGTACTTACTACAGTTTTAATAAAATACATTTTGCAAAAGATACGCAAAACCTAATCCATAAAATTTCCTATAAAGAGATGCAGAAGAGTAACTCGTTGAAAAACACCTACTGTACAAATATCAGACAATATTTTACTGGTTATTAATGGTTTAAATGCAAAGGTGCAATTATTTCCTTGTAATTTATTGACTACTGAATTTGGGGGTGGGGTGTATGAACAGTACGTGACAACATTTCAGCTAAGGATCAGTCTCTATATAGGGAGACAAATGAAGTGATAGAAACAGAAACTTTCATGATAATTAAAGATTATGTAACAATTTTGTTAAACATTTTTAAAATGTCTATGCCAAAGTGGAATTAGAAAAGGGGAGTGGGGTTAAACATACTGCTAGACTGACCCAGATCTGTGTTTCTAGGTTTATGATTTGTACAGTTGCTTGAAATATGCAGAGTCCAAGTTAATTATTTTTCTTCTCCCAAAAAAGGGCAAAAAAACCCCAACAAACCCCTAGTTATGAAACAGAAATTCTTAAATATTCAACGACAAATTAAATTAGCAATACAAGAGGTTTCACACTGTATATAATTCAAGTAAAATTTAAAATCTTCTGATAAGAAAAAAATTAGACCAAAACAATATAAGTTTTTATGTTTTAAAATCTGTCAAATATTTAATAAAAAGAAATATTTCTATAAAGTTCCAATATAAAAAATATTCTGCAGATGATTTGTTGGGTTTTTTTTTTTTGAGCCACAAAACCTTGGAAATTTTTTATCCATCATATGTCTCAATAGATATGCTAAGTGATCAGTGTCATCACTGAGGATGATTCACACTGCCCAGTAGCATATCAAGAGTAAATATAAAGAATATGTAAAGATATTTAAATTCTGTGACTTTAGTTATAATACTGTTTCTCTGAACATATGATCAAAGTTGAAATCTCGCTAGAACATTTCTTTACACTATTTTTTTCTATAGATCCAGACTAAACAACATATATTCACATGGCTAGTCCTGTGGAGGTTTACAGGACCACCTGGAATTGTACGTTATTGCAGAATCAAGACTTATTCTCACACTGTGAAAAAAAAAGCCCAACACACAAACCAAAATAAAATCTGTAGAAATTTACGTACACATTCAATTTGTCCTAGGATATAATAGTAAGGAAATATCTTAGGATATATGCCAATATAATTGGTATCTACCACATAAGTATGATGCACCTTTCTATTCTCATGATTCTCTTGCAACTGTCGCTAGTGACTTGATTCAGCTACTAATATATGTTCTTTTTACAATCTTCGTCATTAGAATCAGATTTTGCATTTCTGTAACCTAATATATCATGTTGTAATTACCTACAAAATAAGGAAAAAGTATCTTCAAAAAGTGTCTCAGAATAAATCTATTTTCATGAAAAAAGGCTTAAACGAGAAAAACTGTGCAAATTAAACTATTCTCAAGGCAGTCTTCATACTTTAATGAAAACTGAAAATGGTACAAAATTTCTTTAGTCCTATCACAAAGATGACAATGAGAATAATAATGAAAAAAAAAACAACAAAAAAACAACCATAAAAGCAAACCAAAACACCCACAAAAAAGACAATTAACTATTTTCATTTTAATAGGCTTGAGGGTAGACTGAAACTGTGGTTTAGTGAGGGTCTAGGGGTTTTGCTGGGGTTTTTTTGTTAGAACAAAGTGGTGGTTGTGGTGGTAGGGCTTGTATTTTTTAGAAATATTTTTTTCTCCTCTCAAATTTTAATTTATCTGCCACAAAAGTTTTAGGTATCTTACAAGCATTATATTAATAAATGGCTGACTCCAAGGGGGTCTAATGTATTCAGGTATCTTTCAATAAACAATACTTCATATGGACTGCCACTTTGGCACTTTAAAATCAAATAGTTTGGCCATATTTGAGCAGATAGAAGTTAATGGAAAGTATCATAAATCTAAAGAATGTGACAATGTTTTAACACACATGGATAATAAAACTCAGTCTTTGTGTTTGGTGAGTCGAAGGCCAATTTTCTTAATCAAACAAATATAGTACAGATTAATTCGTGTAAGCCTTGAATATGGCACTGACCATGTCAAGCTGATAATGTTTAAGTCAAGCTGATAATGTTTAAGGGCTTTGATAAACATCATCAGCTTTCGAGCACAGGAAAAGTGGCATTTTAAAACCAGGATTTAAAGAACCTAGCTTTTTTCACACAACCTAAGAAAACTAGGAAGTTAGAGGTTATCTCTACAGTCAAAAAAAAAAAGATGCTATAAGTATCTACACAATCCTTCTGTGACTTCACATCCAGGCAGAGCTGGTTATAACACACAATCAGGGTTTGACTTATGGTGAGGGGAGCTTGTATTTTCTACTGTTGAGGGAATAGGAAAGGTAAAGATGACAATGTCTATGCAAAGAGATATCTCAAAAGGAGTAGGGGTCATGAGGCTGTATATTCTGGCTTCTGTCATTGCAAATGTAAGCCATAGGATACTGGGGCTGCAGACAAATGACCAGGCCAGGGGTAAGACAGGATACAGGTATTAAAATAATGTTATCATTCCCAGATATGATATCCCATTCATTTTTTTATACATTATGATTCTCATAATTATTGCTGTTCTGTCAGCAAAAACCCCAAAACCATGTGTTTTGATCTGCCATTGCAAAAATTCCAAGCCCAGTTCTAAGAAGCTGTGACCTCCTAAGTAATGCAAACCACAAAATACTACGAACATTGGCTTTACTGCAGGTCATATGAGCCATGTCTTTCCTTGAAGGATGGTCAAAAATTAATAAACAACAACCACTAGGGTTCAAAATTCCCCACAGGCATAAAATCTGTGAAAATAGTTCTTTCCCCCTCACTCCTTAGGGTTGCCCTAAAACTGGAGTAGTTTTACTACAGTAGGTTTTTGTGTGAATACTTTAAATTTCAATTCATATGAGCTGGCATCCTAGAAGTTTACTTAAAGACTTAAGATGAAACAAACCACGAAACTCTAAGCTAAATCACCAAGTTTTGCCTGATTAGAGATCAATCCTTGTGAAACCACAGACTTTTCATCCAAAACCACTCATTAGCCTGGATCGTTTAAAACTCAGCCCAGGTCTATAGAAAGGTTTGTGAGCCTCGGGAAAAAAGAAATAATCTTTTTTTGTGTGTTTAATCAAAAGATTTTTGTGACAAAATTCCAAATAAGTCTCGCCTATGGACCAGTTTATTAAAAAAATCCGTTAAGTTCTGCAGGTTCTCTGAACTTAGGTTTATTCTTTCCATTACTGTCTTCTAGGTTATTTATTGTAAGAAAACACTGGGAAATGCAGCCCATATAAGACAAGCTATTAATGTAATAAATATTATGATGATCATGTTAACAGACCTGACAGTGGTGATGTGAACACAAAATGGACCTGTGAGATGCAACCCCTTCCAGAGACAGTATAACAGCTCATGCAGGTTAAAGTCGCCATAGAAGAGTGTCATTCCAAATTAAAATAGACAAATTTGCAGCTCAGTTCAGATCTACAAATCTCTCTTGGTATCTAAGTCCCCTTTGAGATAAGACAACTGGAAAAAATATTTACTTGAGGAAACTGTGGGTGTCTTTTAGTATGTGTTAGAACTTCAGTAAGAAGAATTTAAAGCACTTTGAAGAAGAGTTTCACAATTTTGGACACCTGTTCAACATGTTAGAACTGAGCTAGAGAAGTCTAAAACTGAATTATTGCTCCCTTGGTTTGTCTATGATTCTGAACATTGTTTGTGAGTATTAAGAAATGCCATTACATAGAGAAGAAGTTTAGATTGGATATAACGAAGTTCTTTACTGTAAGGGTGTGAGGCACTGGAATCGGCTGCCCAGGGAAGTTGTGAATGCTCCATCCCTGGTGGTGTTCAAGGCCAGGTTAGACAGAGCCTTGGGTGACGTGGTTTAGTGTGACGTGTCCCTGGCTATGGCAGGGGGTTGGAACTAGATGATCTTAAGGTCTTTTCCAACCCTAACTATTCTGTGATTCTATGATTCTATGATTACTTTTCTACAAAGTGTATATGGGTCATTGTAATAATCTACTGAAAGTCTCAGCTAAGTGAAAATACTAAATTTATTTATAACAGATGTTTTTACTTACTTATTTGTTATTTAATCTGTGCCTCATGGAAGAAGTTACTGCTAATTTTTTGGATCATCTGCTGGAGACGAAAAAAAGCACCAGAATATGGTTGTACTATATCTAGAAAACTTAACATTTAACTTACTCTGTTACTGTAATAAAAATAATGTTATTAAAATAATGCTTTACATTTTGAAGCACGAGAATACTGCATTTCCGATTGGTTGGTTTCACAACTCATTTCGAGATTTAAAGTAGGAGAAGGGTGATCCCTTCCATACTCTCAGGTCTAGGATTTGCAACAAAAAAAAAAAAAACCAAACAAACAAACATTCCACAAAATGAAACAAACAACCAACCAAATATTAAAAAACAAACAAACAAACAAAAAAAAAAACGCAATAGTCATAATCCAATTTTTAAACTTACACATACAACCTATTTGATATTTTTATTGAGATTAAAAAAATATTTTCCTGAAGTTTTTCTGATTCTTATAAAAGGTTAAGCTATCTCAACCAGGCTCTGCATTTGGTATTTTGATACAAATTAAACATTTGGTCCCTGTTCTGGATTTATGATTCAGATGTGAATGAAAATGTGAAATCCTGAAATTGCTGAATTGAGGAGATCAGAGGAAGATTTGTATTTATATGCATCCTTTAGGGAGAAAACCTTGCAAAAACTTTTAAAAAGGCTTTGAGGGTGTAGATACATTATTTGAATTTTCAAATACAGCTTTGTAGAAGTAAGGCATGGAAACTTCTTTTATGTGACAGAAGCAGAGATTCTCACTTTCCCTTGCTGTATTTAGAGGTCTTCCAGTAAATGAAAATCATCTACTTTTGTATCTAACTGCTGCAATTCAAAATGATTTTTTTTCCTCAAGCAGGTTATTGATTTAGTGAGAAATGCAAGTTTGAATCAAAGTATTAATCAACTTTTTGCTGAATGTAGAGTATTGCTCAAAGCAAGAAATTCTCACTTTATAATTCAACATGAGCTTAATAAAATGAACCCAATATTTTCTGTCATTCAAAAATAATGTTGTCTAGGAGGAGAGCCAGCCTTGAATCGAAAAACAGTTAATCTGTCAATACTGATTGTAAGATGTTGTTTAAATTACTATCACCAACAACAAAAATACAGGGTGAATTGTTATCTGAAAGTACCTATTTCTCTTTATGCTCTGAAGAGAGAATCTAGGTGACTTAGAGAAGACATTTAACTCTTAGATGGCTCAAAGTGACAGGATAAATACCTGCTTGTCTGTCTAGGTTGTTTTTGAGAACATATTGAATCTGTTTCTTTAAATATTTATTAATTCTCAAAATGGGTTTCTGTGGGAGATATTATTTTCTTTTTTTCTTTTTTTTTTTTTTTGTGGACATGTACAATTAATTTGGAAAAGTCTTTGGTGAAAGATTTTTTCCACAGTATACTCTGACCCAAACAAAAAAGTAAATTTCTTTATTTACAAACCTCCATATAAAAAAAATGGAAGGAAAGCAGATTGTGTACAGGCCACCCAAGAGTCCAAACTGTCACCTGAGTCTCCAGCCTCTGCCTACAAACCTCTTATGCAATAAGTCTCGCTATTTAATTGCTGTTGCTTAGGTTTCCAAATAAAGTTATCACTGGCTATGGACCTCACTTAGGGACCTTTAAGCCCAATTTTAAATTTTTAAAAGGTAGATGAATTCAAAGAATCAACCTTTCAACAAGTATATGCTTAGGTAACCTAAACTAGGTATGTCACTAGATCTTCAAATTATGTATATAAGTGGAGACGTTAGTTGAACTCAGATGACAGACCTATTTTCTTATCTACCACGCAAATAGAATAAATTGATAAGGCTTCTATCAAAAGTCCTAGAGGATGATGTTGTCATCTGAGAGAGTTCATAAGGGCTTCACCACGAAAACTGGTGATTAGGAACGGTTCTGGTGAAGTAATGAAGATTGGAAATGGGTTTCTGAGGAGTCTGAGATAGTTGTTGAGATGAGATGATTTTTCTGTTGTGAATTGCAAAAGAAAGTAGGTAAAATTCTTCTCACAGTCTGTTTCTATAATGGTATTGATAGAATGACTTCATTTTTATGCACATAATGACCTGCAACAAGTAGCCCTGTTTCCTACTCCCCACTTACTATAGGTGTATAATGTAAATATCTGATCACAAGTAGTGTGTTATTTTATATTAATGCTTTATAAATTGTGTCACATGATCGGTACTCAGAAAGCTTGTTACATGCTTGAGATAATTTTTGGTAGTGATTCTGATATAAAATCTGTAGTGAATTGTAAACAAATAAACAAAGTGTACCACTAGTCAGGTGGTACAGGCTTAAATAAAACTAATCTCAAAGCTGTTAGCTAGAGGAAGGGAAGTCCTGAGTTTAAACCCTGATTAATTCCAAAATGAGGATAATTACAGGGTGAGTTAGAGTAAATGCAGCATTCCAATTCTTTCCTCCACTGCCAGGTTATGGGTGGTTATTATTTATTATAATTATTATCATTATTATTATTTTCTCCTTTGAGAGGCCCAAACCATCTATTCTTAACTGTACATCAGGACAGCTTCATGTGGTAAAATCAGTACAGCTTCAGGTGAAAGATCAGAGCAGAAGACACTTATTTAGAAGTCTTTTAGAAGCCTTTCATGTAAGTGTATATTTTAAAGTAACTGAGCAAATACTAATGTATAATCCAGTTGGAACTTCCTCCATGTTTTTCTTCAATAGCTATGATGTGATCTATTCAGCTTCCTGCAATAGATCTCAGGAACTGAAATTTCAGAAATGGAATTAATGAGTGAAAAAAATTAATTCTTTTTCTATCTTTGAGGGTCTGTTTCAGAGGTTTGAACTCCAGAGAGTTAAGATATTAATTCTAGATTTAATTTAATGACTTTGCCCTGATGGTACATATGAATGGTGAGGGATGTATTTGCTTTTCTGGAGACACTTAGAATATGTCTTAACCTTACAAAGACATAATAGCTACCAGGTTGGCATGCTCTTGACTGTAGAAATAGCTGAAAGAGAGATCTCAGGTCATTTGTGAAAGCAGTACAATGCTTTATACTTGGTTTGTAAAGTCTTGGTTATTAAAAGTGTCAGTAAAGTCCTTAATGTATCTTACAACTCACGCCTTATTGCAGTATGTTCAAGTGAAGGTGGATAACATCTTTCTGTGCCATAAATGGCCGTAATGTTCCCTCCTGCACAACTCTTCCCATTCTCTGAATAAAAATGTTGGGAATCTAATGCAAGCACCAGAGACTAGTCTCAGATTCAGCAGTACCTCAGTTACTCATTTTAGAGCTTAATTGATAGTCACTCCAGTCATAAACTGGCCTTTGGTTATTTTCAAATGAATGGCTATTTTTGCAAAGAAAAGCAGAAACTCCATAATGAAAAGTGTTTGGTTGTTTAGTGTGTATGTATATTTTATTGCCTAAAGTAACTATAGTTACATGTAACTAACATTTGCAAAACCAAACAGGGAGCCATACGGTCTTGCAACTGCAACAGCCTAACACAATATGGGAACGTATAGAGTGCCAACTAGTGCAAACGGAGGGCTAGCATTCTCTTGACGTTTAGGAAAAAAGAAAAAAGAGGTGTGAAAGCACAACAAAAAAAGTCCACAGAAAGTACTCTAAGAATTTTTTATTAGGAGGAAACCTCCTTTTCTCATCTGCCCTCCAATCTCTTCCTAACCTTTTCCTTCCCAAAGAAAATGTTACCTTTTTGCACTGCAATTATAGCTACAATACAGAAGAGAGGTGACTGAATCACTGATTTTAAGGGTGGAAAAATTAACCTGTGATTCTTGATAACCATCTATGTTATGCCCCATTTTAGGTTATATTTGGGTGTTTTTACACAGACACTAAGTGAATCTGTAAGTAGGACATATAAACAAAAGATATAAAATTGTTGTTCATTGACTAACACCCACAGAAGATGGAATTACCAGAGAATTGCCACGGAAAGCTAGGAATTACCAGACTTTATGCTAAGCACTTGTGTGCTCACCACCCCAATGGATGGGGCATTCAAAGAGCTGTGAACCCTATGGCTCCCTCAGAAGATCCACAGTGTCAGAGAGCTACTTCAGGTCTCCAACTACAGCTCTACTGACGGCATCAACGCCTCCTGGATGAGATCTCATCACCCTGACTTCCCTTGGCTATGCTTGTGAGGTCTCACACCTTTCTATGCTGGCATTTTCCCTCCTGAATTGTTGATGATCCCACCTAGAGCAATCTCATGTCTAATTTTGGCCTTTCTCATCTCTACAACTTTTTTCATAGCCTTTTCTCAGCAGTGTGAACACAGATTATACAATTGGGCCAGACCAGAGCTGGTTGTGGTGCTTTGGTACATGGATAACTAAATCCCTAGGAGAAAGGGGAACCTTTCAGCACTAGTTACAGGTGATAGCTACGATGAGGTGGTTAGTAAAAGGGAAAAGTTTTCCTCATCCGCTCTAACTTATTTATCAGAGGAAAATAGAGTAATTGTGGATGACTGTTCTTAGGAGATATCCTTGGTCTTAGATTTGGAATGGAAAGAAACTTGTGCTTGTAGTCCTGTTTCAGGTTCCTCAGCTTGGACAGAATGTTCCCCTTTGGATCTTGTGCTTGATATTTCTTCTTGTCAAGATCCGTGCCTGGAGAAGAGCTTTTTGATTGCCCTTCAGAGGTGCACACATTTCCCTTTGTATTACTGATGAATTTTGGATGCTTAATTCTAGATTTTGTTTTCAGAGGGTTAGGAGATAGATCGTGGTGTCATAGAAGTGGTCATCTAAATCTAAATAGGACCTAGTCCTGTTTCCTTCAGATACTATTGTAAGTTTCAGGCCCCCCTGATGAGTTAACAGAAGAGTTAGAGCAAAACCTCACATAGATTTCCTATGAACTGTATACATTCAGCCACAAAATTGCATTAATACAGTCTGTTCATCGGTTTTTTCAGTGAGTACCTTTTGAACTCTGCGACAATAGAGCTGTATTTTCAATAGGAGAAGGTGAGGGGTGCTCATACCCTACCATAGTGAAAAATCTTCAAACTAAACACAGATTTTATAGCTCCTATCCAATCTGGCAAACTGTATAAAGTGTGAGTGGAATGTCAACATTTCTAATAACCGAATGCAATTCCTTTATCTGTTGCTGCAACCCTTCTGACACTAATTTTTGTTAGCCTGTTCTTGGCAATATATTGTTGAATCAGGTTGCAATGTGAAATAGCCAGGGCTGAAAATGAGGTCCAAGTATGCACCTAACATACTGGCTGCGGTATGTAGACCGGGTGCATTTTATATTAAAGGTCAGGGTTATAGTCTGTCAGAGTATGCAGTATAATAATTTGCTAGAACTTCATCCTTTGACACTAAATGAGGCACTTTTAAATTTTTAAAAGTATAAAAGAAATAATCCCCAAGATTTTTTGTTTGGTTTGGATTTTTGTGGGGTTTCTCTTTGGTTTTATTTTGTTTCCTTTTTATTTGTTTTGTTTTGGGGTTGTTTTTTGTTTTTTTTTTTTGTGTTAGAGGAAGACTGCTTTTTTTCATTTTTATTTTTGATAGTTTCTACTTTTTGGAGAAATGAAATAAAGGAAAAAGATAACATGATCAGATACTGACATAAAATTAATATAGTAATGCACTTAAATAACTTGTACTTTAATTTCTGTAGATAAAGTAAATTGCTTTACAATATTATCCATCATATAAGTTGTTGCATATTTTCCTTGGGGCATTTTACTGAACAGTAAGGATTTAACATTTCACATGATTTTTTTTGTATTTCATAGCTCAGTATTAGTGAATTTCTATTTTGTACTACTTTTGTCTTTTCTTTACAAATTCATTATGATCAATCAGCTGCAATTATGAACTATATTCTTTATTTATACCTTAGGATTCATGGGTAATTAAGCAGTTATTTTATTAATAGTGTCCATATATTTGATTAAATATGATGAAATCTATAGTTAGCAGAATGATACTTTATATTTTTCAAGCTTTTTGCAAAACAAAATCATACTGCTTTTCAAGCATGTGCATCAGAAATAAGCTTATGAGATGTTAGCTCACTCTCATTGTTCTGCACTGTCTTTTTTAAAAACTTCATATTTTATTCTCAGAAGTAGCCTTTTCTGTGATTAATTGCTTTTAATGTCTTCATTTTCATTTAAATGCTCAACAATCAGGATAATTAGACTTAATTTGACACTGTCATATTATGTTAATGACAATTCTGCCACTTATCACCAGCATCCTGTAGGCACAATGTTATCAGAGAAAAATGACTAGTCCACTTTATCACATTAACCAAAGACTTTGAAAGGATATAAAACAGTAGGAACTTGCACATTCACAATACAAATTTATACAACTGTTTCTGAAGTACTAGTATCTTTGTGTTTCAGTTCAGTTTTTGAGTTCCTTCAGAATATATATAAAAGCTGACTTTGGCCAATTTATTCTTTTCGCATAAATTTGTAGGCCACATCTATGTTTTAATTCTATTTCTATAACTGCACTAAATTCACTTTAATCATTATTTACCTTTAAGTGTAAGTTGACAATTTTTTTCCTGTATTTTTTCAGCGGTAATGGTAAAAGAAGTCGAAATGTGTTTTTATGAGGGTAGTATCTTGATCAACCAAAAGAATGTCCAAAGTCTCTTTAGATCAACACAACACATTAGATTCAGCACAACTGTCTACCATTACAGGCAGGTCACTCTTGGGAACTAGGATGTAGGCATTGCCTTAAGGAATATGGAACAGTTGCTCTTCAGAGATGTATATTGTTTCTCTGAAAGTCAGAAATTTCAGCAAAACAAAATCTCATTTGTCCATTTACACTGACTTCCCTTATGGTGATACCATAGACAATAAAGAACCTTTACTTTAAGTTCAGGTTTTGGTTACAGCTGCTTCAATATATCACAGTGAGCTGCCTCTGATACTTGTCCCTGCAGTTTACATTCATTGGGATTGTTGTGATGTTATCACTTCAACTTATGATTTCTTCCATCAGCTTTTATCAGTGCCATTCACATTTATGGTAAGATTTGCGTTTTCTAGGAAGCACGAACAAAACCCACAAATGATTCAAAACTATTTCTATTTTGGAAGTCCCAGATAGAAACTTATGTGCTTGTCACAGGGTATGACATAAATACAATGTGTTTCAAGAATGCCAGGTCTGCTCTGTGCATGC
Organism: Lathamus discolor; assembly: GCF_037157495.1. Taxonomy (NCBI): domain Eukaryota; kingdom Metazoa; phylum Chordata; class Aves; order Psittaciformes; family Psittacidae; genus Lathamus; species Lathamus discolor. Next base: position 69,636,393 of record NC_088887.1, on the reverse strand, counting down.
AGACTAACTGTATCATATATACACAGCGTACTGATGTTTCCCAGAGGCAGCAGACTCACTATGCCTATGCTGCAAAGTTAATTTGTATGTGCATAGTGAAAGTCTGGATATCTTGGACATCCCAGCTGGGTGCACAAATATCTCCAGTTCCCAGACAAGAGAAAATTTCTCGGCAGAAAAGGGAGGACATGTCTGAGGAAATCCAGATATATACTGGCTCTAGTTAAGATTGAAATGAAAACTAAAAGATCCCAAATCTACCAGGGTTTAGCTACTTTGTCCCTCTTTGGGAAGAAAAAGAAAACTCACTGTATTTAAAAAGCATTAGTGTAAATTCTCTTCCTATTTCCTGATAACATTTTTCTGAGTGGTCTTACACTTTTCTGTTTCTGCTATTTCCCAGTCACTCTACTCTCTTATTCTGTGCTTTTTCAGAGTCTTTACCAATCATCTTTATCATAGTCTTTTTGAAATTATTTCAAGTTGTTCTTTTTTACCTATTATTTAAATTACTTGTTAAAAGAATTTTTTTACATTCCTTTGCTTAAGTATTTTGCAAATTTCTTGTTCTGTTTCTTTCAGGAAATGTAAAGAAGGACTTTAGATTATTTCAGAATTATTAATCTCGTTTATTTTTAAGGATATTGCGACAGTTGATTTGTCAGTCTGAACTTGCTAGCAAATTTGAAGAAACTCATTAACTTTGGTAGATTATATTTGGAGTTTTAACTGATGCTGCTACAACAAATGTGATATTTGTCTGTTCTGCTCTACTCTCTCCCCAACTGTGTCCAGCATAGTTTAACAGCAAACCAACAAAATCTGAGATTCCATACCACTTTAAGAGAATTAAAGGAGAAAATCTGGAATTTAGGTGGGTTTTTTGTTTTTTGGGGGTTGCTTTTTGTTTGTTTGTGAGGTGTTTTTTTGTGTTTTATTTTTGGTTTGGATTTTTTTTCTTTTTTAAGTAAGGATTTAGTGCTGTTTGACAGCTATACAAACATTAACAACCTTGGCATTCTTGAGAACTGCTTGGCAATTACAAGGTTGTGCTATTTCTCACCTTGACCAATAAGTCTACCACTTTGTAGTTTGCTGAATCTATTCAAAAGCAGAAATATTTCCTGCTTCTGAAGTTTACTGCCTCTCTGACAATCTACTGCTTTTTATTAGAGTTGCATGAACTTACTCCCAGTTCATTTTTTCAGAAATAGTGGGGTTATTTGTAAAAAAGATGAGGTTGTATTGATTTTGCACTTGATCCAAAACTCAATAATTTTTGAAGTCTGATGTCTTTTTACTCCAAAATTTTACAAGCTTCACGTGTCTCTTTCCATCCACAAATAGAAACAGCCATAAACAGATGGAAAATGTTAAGTCAGCCGACTAGATAATATCTGTCAATAGGTAAATATTTACAGAGATCACATTGTACTTAAATCAGCAAATTTCCTCAAGGAAACTATCCACTCTTTTCTCTCTGCTTCTGCAGAGTTCCTGAAAGGATAGCATAAGAAGGAGACAAACTCTTCTTTTTCTGGTGGTCATTATCTTGGCTCCATTGCTACTCTTGTGTATTGGCATTCGGAGATCACTTTGTCTCATTCTGTTTAGGGAAAGAACCTAGCATTACTGCTTCTGATTTCTTCCCAGTTATCTTTCTGTCAGATTTGACGGAGTGCAGCATCAGCATGATAAGTTTGAGAAACTGGAAGACATCTACATATTAAGCTCCTCTAAACCCTACAAGGACATGAAGAAAAAAGCAGCTCTCTTTTTGCCTTTATCCAGAAAATGGGAGATGTTTCACCACATCTAATGAAGATGTTAAAAATTACCTTCTATCCTCTTCTTCTTTATCCTCATACTACAGAAGGTTAAATAATCTTTTCCATCCATTCTTTGTGAATGTTAAGTGACCAAAGTACTAATGTATGTATGCAAATTTTGTATGTATGAAAGTGTATTGTATTTTTGAATGCGTCCAGAATCAGAAAACAAACATACATATGTACTGTATTTTCTTAGCAAATTTACATTATTCATATAGCTATGATGCCTCCTGCCATCACAAAATGTTATCAGATTTCTAACTTTGGATATTTTGATTCTAAGAAGAAGGGTATTTCATTATTTAAATAGCCATTTGATTTTCTTTTTTTTTTTTTTTTTACTTTGCCATCTTTAGGTCTGCAATACTCTAACTGCTTATACAGATTTGTCTGTGTGGTGGTATAAACCCATTTGTGTTAAAAAATATTAAACGTATCAACTGAAGTTTCCCTTGCATAAATCTCGTGACTTAGTCTATATCTTTCTATTCACATATAATATCGTTAAAGTCTACAGGGACACCTTAGTACATATTATGCAGATGACTCCGTTATTTATGGAATGGGATCTCTTATTCCCCAGGTGGTTGTAAAACTGCAATCTCACTTTGACAAGAGACAAATTGGTTTAGAGAAAACAAATTATTCTGAAGTCTTTGAAAACCAATGTGGTGTTGGAGCACAGTAATACAGTAACATGGCAAATAGATATAGGAGATGGTGATTTAATCATTCAAGACCAGAAAAACTGATTTGAATAATGCTTGCTGAGTTCAGTTCACCAACTTTTTGATTTTGTCCCTCAAAAAATTTAACGGCTGGACAGGAAAGTTTACCAGCTAACAAAAGAGAAAGTGATATATTTCATTTGGTCTTACTTAAGCTTTTTGTTAAGAATGACAATACTCTGCTGCAGTTAATGAGCTACTGTAATGAAGAAACCAGGACTAGGATAGATTATCTGTATGAAGCAAAAGAAAGAGCCAAAAAAATATTACAGAGAATAAACACAAACCTTAAAATAATTATTTGATGTGCATGTGTGGACTGATAAACACCTCTTTACTGGTATAATGTCTGCAAAGCAACACGAATCTATATAGTAACTGATTTTTTTTTCTTTTACTGATTTAAAACTATGTAACAGCTGTCACTCCTCAGAACTATGAAATTCTGATGAATATATTCCAAAATTTTAAAAGAAGCCTTGACTGACTTTCCATTTCTCATGAGAGAGACAGTGAGTAAAGAAGGACTTTGATGAAAGTATGTCATGAATTATGTACTTTCCTCTCTAAAAATAACACGCTGCGGCAACTGCACAATTTGGGGTAGTGACAGGGGGGTGATCTACACCATACATTTCCTTGAATATATCTTTTAAAAAGCAGTATTTCTTATTATAATTTAATGTGTATTTAGGGTGTCTCTCACTTGTAATTGCTTTTAACATTCTCTTTATTGCACCAAGGAATTTTGAAGTTTGTTGTTTGTTTTCCGTTCCTTTCACAAACACATTTCATATTATCTGTTCCACACTGTCTTCTACCCTCAAAAATTCTACTTTCATTCCCTTATTTCTCCTTTACCTATCTGGTCTGTTCTGTATTACAGGTTATCAATATTTGAAAACTCAAAATGCAGGTCTTCCTTTGACAGATTCAAATCCTACGTGCAGTAGCCAATATGATTACAGAATAATTCAGGTTGATTCAATCAGGTAGGAAGGGACTTAAGAAAGTCTGTAGTCCAACCTCCTGCCCAAATCAGGACTAACTATGGGATGAGACCAGGTTTCATAAGGTTTTACCCAACTGGCTTTTAAGAAGTTGGTCATGATGTTAGAGCCTGACCGGCTTCTATGGACAACCTGTTCCCATTTCTTCACCATCTTCATTTCTCCTTATATCCAAACTTCTGTTATTTCAGTGTAATTTTGTCTCCTCTCATTATGTATTTCTGCGAAGAGCCTAACCCCATCTCTTGATGACCTCCCCATAGGCACTAGAGTGGCTGTGATTTCCCTCAAAGCTATCTCTGACACAAGATAGACAAGGCCTGCTCCCCCAGCCTTTCCTCATGGGGCTAGCACTCCTGACCCAGACTTGTTCTCCTCTGCTGGACTCACTGAAGTTTGTCCTGTCCTTCTAAAACTGGAAGGACACGGTGAGCTATCACTGTCTTCATGACAGGGCTCACTACTGGCTTATGTCCAGCATCTTTCCCTAGAGCTCATCCTCAGTTTGTCCACACCAATCTGTAAGATTGCAAGAAGTTAGTCCTTTTCAGGTGCAGATTTTGTGTTTGTCCTTAAGTAAGAAATATGTGTGAGTTATATAAGAAGTAATAGCAGCAATATACAATGGTGGTGGTGTGATTAGAATCAAACAATCAATCATCCTTTTACCAATTTTGAAAACACCATGCAATGATAGGAATACTATGGCAGCAGTATTGAAGAATCAGTTTCTTCTACCTTTCACCCTCAGGTGATGTTAAGTGATGAAGAAATCATAAAATCCTTCCTTCATTCTTAATTATTTTTTTTAAGTATTAAATACAAGTAACAGAAGAGTATCAGAGTAACAAGCTCATAATTGAGCTTATTCTTTTATGTCCTGATTTCCTCCTCATCCTTTGGTTATGCAGCTCAAAAATTCACACTTTTGCCCCTTTCAAAAAGTCCATAAATGTTTCAGCCATAGAGGAAAAAGAGAAAAAAGTCTCCAATTAACATTCCTTTAAAGACAATGTATATATATTTTTAGCAGATTTTTTTCATATGTGAATTCTGTAGCTAGAGAAATTATTCATACATGAGGTCATAAAGAGTTAATCCAGCTAAATAAAAAAAATAAGTATGAATCAAGATATCTTTTTTCTTCTTTAAAAAATATTTGTAACACTTAAATTCTACATTATAATCTTGTAAGTACAGAGATTGTATCCAGTGAGCTTTATATAACACTAAGCCACCCAAGAGTTTTCTATAATATCTTTTATAAATACGGCTTAATATGATAAAAGTCAATTTTCAGTACTTGGTCAGAGTCATCAGACAACATTATGAAATTAAGAACATTGTAACATTAAGAACAAATATTGTCCATTTTTCTACAAAAGTCATTTAGGTATTGATGGATACAAATTGCTGTCTTTCCTATCACATTATGCAGATACGTACAGTTGAATTTATGGCTAGAATTTAAGCAATTTGTTTTGAATAACTAAGTTACCACTGTCACTTTTTTTACTTCATTTCAATGACAATGATGTATAAGTACAAGGTTGAAGCCTGTGTTTTGTTAACAAATTAATCAGGCTAGTTAGTTTTATAGGTTTTATATAGTTACATAGTTTATAGATATATATATAGTTTTATAGGACTGCAAGCTTCCCAAACTATAATGAAAAAAAAAAAAAAAGAGAGACTTAAAGAAAAAGAGGTTACAATCTTTTTAAATTTTCTTTTGCTTTGTGTCTATCTGTCCTACAAGGTGCTAGAAAAACAAGACTTTTTATATTATGTCAGGGAGAAGAAAGCTGGGGAAAAGAATATAGTAATTCTTACGGTACGTTTTGTCTATTTAATAACAGATATATGACTATAGCCCCAGTCCAAGAAGCGGATGGAATAGGAAGGAAATCTGATTTATCAGAACCATCTGTGCCTCATACACAGTAAGATTGGGCAAATTAGAAAGAGAGCCCAAAGTTACTCAGAAGACAACCATGTACTAATAGTCTGTTCAGCAGTTCCTTTAAGCTGGGAGGCATCACAGTGGTCAAGCAGGGATGAACATCTGTATACATGCAGACTGTGAGTTGAGCCAACTGAAACTCAAGGGCAGATAATATATGCTGGAATTATTGTTGCCTGTATGGAAGCGTCTGATTCTGATAGGGATAAAAAATTTTGATATCTATAGCACAGTGTGGGTTCTTGCTACAATTTCTTATCTGAGCACGAGCTAAGGAAACAAGGCATCTGAAAACCAGAATGCTGAATGCAGCTAGCGAGAAGAAGCCACTGGATTTCTGCTTGCTGATAAGAAACAAGCATTTGGATTTTTTACTAAAAAGATACGCATTTTTCTTTGCATGCTTTAAAGAAATGCAGGAGAGATGTGATACATTTTAAGCCAGTTAAAGAATTATGGAAAGATCGAAAGAGAAAGTGTGGTCTTTGATACATGTACTGAACTAAAGAAGTACAAATACTATGCCAAACTATATTACTGGATAAATTATTGTCTGAAGTTTAATTTCACAAAGTTGGTTGGTAGTACCACTGCATTCCTGAATTCCTGGTTAGGGAGGAAGTAGACAAGGAGAAAATGAAGAAATAAAAAATTTGACTTTAAAGTGCTATAAAGTGTAGAATAGTTTCATCATCCTATGGTTATCAGCAGTCCCATGGAGCTGTTAAAAAAAAAAAAAATCTGTTTATGGGCATAAAAGTACATTCACAATAAAACTTGTTTCAGTACTAGAACTGGAATTTTTACTAATGTCAGTACTTGACCTTGGGTCTCCTGAGTCTGGGGTCTGTTCTCAAGTCAGTGTAACATCTTTGTAAGAAAAAATATTGTCTAGGCCACAAGTGGTGGAAAATTCTTCAGTTTTCCAGTTGACTATATCTAGAAGAAATAATCCTGACAGCTACCTAAGGTGCTTGGCACTGGTAGTCAAAATAATTTATATTTTATTAAAGTCTTCCACGTCTCTTAGTGAAGTTTGCTAAGTGAATTTATTTAGTTGAAATATTCTTTAAAGATACAGACTCTCCCTTTTTGTCTATTTCTCATGTAATGTCTGAGGAAGAAGCAAACAGTATACTGTGATTGAAGCCTGTCATTTCAAGTTAGCTTTGTACACAAATAAAAAGAAAAAAAACCCAAAACAACAGCAACCCTCCCCAAAACCAGAGAAATGAACATGTAGACCCAAGAAGAGAAATCAGAAGAAAGTCAATCAACTGAACAAAATAGTACCAAGGTTCAAAGAAAATCAGATGTTCTTACATAAGGCTAAGACAAGCAAGAAATCAGAAACAGGCAATTTTCTGCCTGAAGAAACAAGTTGGTGTATATAATTGTGCTGGATTGTTTTTAGTTAGGTGTTCAATACTTTCATCTTCTATGGCAGAATATTCTTTGTAGTGAGGGGTTACTTTAGATATTTTTAAAGTTTTCTTCTTATTTAAGGATATGAATGAAGGAAAAAAGAAAACACATCTATTTAATTAAAAAAAATAATTGTACAATAAAAATAAAGACAGACAGATATGGAAAACTGAAATTCCTGTCTGAACTTAATAATGAAAGTGAGCAAGAAACATTTTATATCTGAAATTTCTCGAAATTAATGCTACCTGAAATGCGGTGATTGGAGGCATATAAGGAATTCACATTGTGAAGACACACAAGGTCGGTAGTTTCATGAAGGTGAATAAATGTGTCTTAATTCTTTTTATACTATTTGGGAAAGTATGCAGATTTCTTAATCCACAAAAAAAAATTAAATTTATGCTCACAGCTTGAAGCTGCTAAAGCCTTTTACATTATTTATATTTGTAGTTATAAAACACCAAAAGCAACTTCCAGAAAAAAAACATACAAAAAGTCATTTTTAGTAAGCTATCCATTGATCTATATTTTCTCATTTAGTGGATAGAGGCACTTGATCCTTTAGGAGAAGAAAGTTAAAACTGTTATTTAACAAACAAAACATCTGAGGATAGGCATCAATGCAATATTCACTACATGAAACGTTTATTCTGCAGAGGTAGTGGTCGAATGTTTGCAGCTTACTAAACTCCATATTCTTTGATGTAAGAAAGCTTGCAGTAGCCATTAAAACTGATATTGTTGAGATCAACTTGAAGTCTATTGTACATTAAAAAAAATGGCTTGGAAAAATTGGTAGAAGATGACAGAGGAACAAGATAAGGAAGTCACTGCTCTACAAACTAAGAAGGTAGTAGATTGTATGGGATTTTGTTTTGTTATAATGAACAGTAACAAGAAGAGATTATCATGGGTAAAGAATTATGCTGTGCTGAATATTTACCCAATTTCCCTAAGGATTTTCAAATATTTGTTTCTTTGTTTATAAATAAAATTAATTCTGATAAATCTGCTTTTGTTATTTCAGAATGAAGACTTTAAACAACATTCAAAGCCATTAGGTCATGTTAGGAATTTTTATTCTTTAATTCTTCTTTTCAGAATTGTATTGAAATATTTTGAGAATTACTAAGGCCTCTGAAGTAATTTCCATTAAAACACAAACATGGAGAGAAGGAGTTGATCAGATCATATTTATAAAAGATTTTTGCTGACTGTTGGTCTTGCAAATATTACCTCAGCTGGAAAGCTGACATCACCACCCTCCAAAAAAAGACACATCTTGTCTTTCATAATTTTGGAAAAACATCTGATCTGGAATTAACTTAGCTGATTTTGAAAAACCAGGAGTCATGCAATGATGAATTTTTCTACCATAACTTAAGGCTGAAAGATTACCCACAGTGAGATAATTACATATGTTGATTATCCAGTACAGCTGGAATTGCTTAATTGGCTCCAAAGACATATATTTTCCTTCCTAGTTACCTCTTTGAAATACACTAAATTTTAGAGAAATTCAGTCACACTTTAAGCAGAAAGGGAAATCCAGCTTTTATTTATGTTGTCAGAAATACATATTTACATTGGTTACCAATATTTGATGTGATAGCGTTTTGACCTGCCCAAGTAGAAAAATGTAATATTAGAAGTTAAAAACTAATTTTTGGAGCCATAGTCATAAAAGTCTAGCAGTATATCCCCAGAACTGCCTATTTTTGAATATATTAAAGCCAATTTGGTGTCAGAGGTATATATATATTGTGGACTAATGATACAGAAAGCAGGAAAGATCACAACATAAATTTGCATGGTTCTTTGTGGTTCTGGGAGCACATATCTACACTTTGTTTTCACAGGCAATGAAGTTAATGACAGCTGTGGGTTCTAGGCGTAGATTGCACACATATAATGCTAACTTCTGAAGGATCTTGCAGTCAGTCTGCAAGGAGAGATCTGCACATGGTTCCTGTTGGACACCTTCAAATTTTTGCCCCACCAGGAAGAGAACTGGTTTGAGAAAATCAGCCGCATTCTAAGTGTAAGATTTCAACTGAAAACTAACTTTGTGTTGAAAAGAAACCCTTCCAAGAACCCTGCAGCACACTAAGAAACTAATGCTTCCTTTGTGCACATTCATGAATGAGCAAGTAAATGTGCTCTTACCCTCTGTACTTTGTACATCACAGTGCTTAGACACTCCTCTTGGAACATAACCTCTACTCTTGCTCTTTATTCAGACAGCTCTTGAATGCCAAAGCATACCGAAGTGGCTTCTAAAAAATTGAGACAGTTATTAGTTCAGATAATATTGATTCTTCTTGTGTGTTCTCTCTTATACTTTATAGGGTTTAAGCTTGGGGGTATTTTGAATTTGATTTCAACAGAAGGAACAGAGATTGCCCTCCTTCCATAGACAAATACTATTTATTTTTCAAATGTGCACATGCTGCCACACCTGAAAGGAAAATGCAAGCCTTTTGCAGTCTTCAAAAAAAGTATTGATTCCTTATTCTTTCAGTGATGGGTTTGTTCTAAATCTCTAATGGATATAATAAAATGTCCTGCAGGCCTCCATGCCTCAGCTCTGTACAAATATTGCATTTCATATGCACCCTGAAGACAGTACTTCTTCCTGACTATCTATTTTCAGGTTCTTTTCCATCGCAAGGTTTTTCTTGGTTTAGTTTGCACTGAAGTTTTGAGAAATTTAAGTCTCTACTTATTTTAGGAAGAATAATACCCCAACAGATTGGACAGCATGTGATAAGCTTTCCAACCAAAATAAGTACCATTTGTTTTATACGTTATGGCTCTTCATGCTCATTTTGAATCTATAGGACTAAATGGTTCCCTGTGTTACTTAACATTCAGTGATCGTTATATTTCATGATATAATATTCCAAACCAAGAGTAAAAGAAGAATGATCTGTATTTAAGAAGGATCTTATTCTTAGCAGTCAGTTTATTATCTTAAAAAGAAATTAATTGTCTTCTAGCTTGTCAGAGGTGTTAATTGCAAACATATATTTAAATTATTATTGGCACACATTAATGTGGTACATCTGGTAGAAAAAAAGATGATATCATTCTTAGCCATTTCTGTAGCACATTTTTTTCCTAATTATTCTATCATTAATCTGAATAGATAAAGAGTTGATTTTCATACCAATAGAAAGGAATCTTGGTTGCTACCCTTGAGAAATTTTTTCCTTTACATGATCCTTTTTACTTAATATCAGCACTAGCACCAAATTTAGTTGCCCACCACTTAAATATGTGTAACCAGCTGTGAATGTTTTTTTTTTTTTTTTTGTATAGTGCATGAAAAAGTTTTTCCTTTTCTTGAGGTATAGGTGTTAATTGGTATCTTTGTATCTCGCTAATTAAGTTCTAGTAACACCTTTTCCTTCTTCCTTGCTCTGAATTTAATGAGCTCCTTTGTTGTAATAATTTATTAGATAATTAGATAAAACATACCAAAAAAAAAAAAAAAAAGCTTTTTAGAGGAGCTTTGAACAGGAAGGTTCAATAGATTTTAGAGAGACAACATACAGTATACAATTGCTCAGTATCAGATGCTGTTCATGAACAAAATTATTATATTAACATATAAATGTTTCTAATTGTGCAAGTGTATATTTCACTGTCATACAACGTTGAACTGGTGTATTAAGCTATACGTTAGTTCTGTGAAGTGGAGCAGAAGCATATAACTAAGATAATTGTGAGAAAAATAACAAACAAATCTTTTTGACTCATACGAATATAGGCTTGTATGGACTTACAATGTTGTGTAGTCCATTCTCTGACCTAAGGTAAGGTCAACTATACAGTCATCTTATACAGAGTCATAAAGAGCTGTGATTTTGGAGATATTACAGACTCCATAGGCAATTTACCTTTGTACTTCAGTATCCCTAAAGTTAGTTTGTTGTTTTGTTTTGTTTTGTTTTTTAGGGGGTCAAAACCAATCTCTTAATTTAATTTAATTACTACTTTCCCTTCCCAATATGAAATAAAGAACTCATTATTTCTTTTCTTCTTTCAACAGTGTCTACATACCTGAATCCTGAATTGCACTTCATACCCAGCTCTAATTTTCCTTTTTTTTTTTTTTTTTTAATGTTAAACCTTACATTTGCTTCAACCTTCTGATAGATCGTGGTTTAGAAACCTTTGATCTTTCTCCTCTAGTCTGTCCAAAATTAATCTCTCTTGATGTTTACATAAAATATTTGAGCAAATTTATTAATTTCTTAGTAAATGGCTTCCCATGTGTTCCTCCCACATAATTTGCTCTTCTAACAATATTATTCCCTTTTTCCTGCCCATAGAGTTGGCAATTTACTTATTTTCTACAAAACCACTTCCTAATGAGCTGTTCACCATAATGCATTCAAAAGTGTAATGTTCTCACGAAGTGTGCTTGTCTTTATTGAGCTTCACTTTTTTAATTTTTTTTTTTTTCCCACTAATTTCTCCAGTCATTATCAAGCTCCTTTTGAGAGCAAATATAGCCACTGGATAAATTTGCAGTCCTTTTTAGGCCTGTATCATCTGCAAGTTTAATAAAGTTATTTATTGATCCATCACTTAGAGAAACTGTGCACATCCCTTCTTTGTGCTATTCTTTCATTTTGGTAGCAAATTGTATTAGACAGTTACGGTTGGACTCGATGACCTTAATGTTTTTTTCCAACCTAAACGATTCTGTGAAATTATTACAAGACAGTACTTAGAAATAATGACCATACAGGTTTTTATTCACAGCAAAAGAGTTCCATCAATATTATTCTTTTTCTTCCTAGCTTTTCCATGTAAATACCATGTAAGATGTTATCAAAGAGATAGAATCACAGAATAGTTAAAAGTTGGAAAGGACCTCAGTATCATATAGTTCCAACACCCCTGCCACGGGCAGGGACACCTCACACTAAACCATGTCACCCAAAGCTCTGTACAACCTGGGCTTGAACACCGCCAAGGATGGAGCACTCACATCTTCCTTTTGCAACCCATTCCAGTGCCTCACCACCCTCACAGTAAAGAAAATCCTCCTTATATCCAATCTAAACTTCCCCTGTTTAAGTTTTGACCCATTACCCCTTGTCCTATCACTACAGTCTCTAATGAAGAGTCCATTCCCAGCATCCCTATAGCTCCCCTTCAGATACTGGAAGGCTGCTATGAGGTCTCCATGCAGCCTTCTCTTCTCCAGGCTGAACAGCCCCAACTTCCTCAACCTATCTTCATACAGAAGGTGCTCCAGTCCCCTGATCATCCTCGCGGCCCTCCTCTGGACTTGTTCCAGCAGTTCCGTGTCCTTCTTATGTTGAGGACGCCAGAACTGTACACAGCACTCCAAGTGAGGTCTCCCAAGAGCAGAGTAGAGGGGCAGGATCACCTCCTTCAGCCTACTGGTCACGCTCCTTTTGATGCAGCCCAGGATACGGTTGGCTTTCTGGGCTGCGAGCATACACTGCCGGCTCATGTTCCAGCACCCCCATCGACCAGCACCCCCAAGTCCTTCTACTCAGGGATGCTTTGAATCTCTTCTTTGCCCAATCTGTAGCTGTTCCTGGGATTGCTCTGACACAGGTGTAGGACCTAGCACTTGTCATGGTTAGACTTCATAAGGCTGGCATCAGCCCACCTCACAAGCGTGTCAAGGTCCCTCTGAATGTTTTATTTGTTCTTTTATTTGGTGTTCATGACTTATATTTGACAGCTTCAGAAGGATCATTCAGAGAACTCAGTTTCCATTTTCTGATGAAATTCTACAGTACTTTGCTCTTGGCTCATTTTCCCTTCCTTTACAGTAAATACAAATTTAAGTACTGCAGCTTTATGCTAGCCCATTTACCTTCTCCAAATGGTAAAACTGCAGCCTTTCTGACATCCTGGTTGGTCAAGCTCAGCACAAATAAGTTTTAATTCCCCACCATTCTACTGGTGTCCATTCTAGACAGCTAATTACCTACTGTACAGGAGACTCCTAATAGTACAAAATGATCATATAACCTGTTAGGAAGATGTTATAGATGCCAAAGCCATCAGACCTGATGAAGTGATAGTAAGTTGTTTCATTCACACATTTCACAGTATCTTTGTCTGCATCTTCACCCATCCTGCTGACTGCGGAAGTTTGACACACATAATATGCTGAAACAAACAGGTTTGGTTTATTGTTCTGTTTCAGCTGTTGCAATCATTCACATCTATGATATAGCTATTTACCTCTAGGTGGTTTTGATTATATTATTTTCTTTGGTTTACATTTTTCCTCTTTACTGGCCCTTCTTTTATTGTCCTTGAATCTTGCTTTCTCTGCCTCAATCTTGCCATTAATTTTTTTTTTTTTTTTTAACCTCATGAAGTTCAACAAGGTCAAGTGAAAGGTCCTGCACCTGAATTGGGGCAATTCTTACCATCTGAACAGATTGAGAGATGGAAGGATTGAGTGCAGATGTGCAGAGACAGACTTGGATATACTGGTGAGTGAAAAACTGGACATAAGCTTTCAATGTGCACTTACAGCCCAGAAAGCCAAACATATCCTGAGCTGTTGTCCCGGGTTCAGCAGCAGCAGTCATTTTTCCTCCTTCTTAGCAGCTGGTGCAGTGCTGTGTTTTTGACTTTCAGCCTGGGAACAGCACTGATAACACCGATGTTTTTACTTACTGCTCAAATGTTGAGTCTGACCAAGGACTTTCTGAGTTTCATGCTCTGCCAGGGAGAAGGGGAAGCCGGGAGGAAGCAGAGACAGGACACCTGACCCAAACTAACCAAAAAGGTATTCCACAGCACATCATGCCCAGGATGTAAACTGGGAGTTACCCGGAAGGACTAGTTCACTGCTTGGTCGGGCTGGGTATTATCTGTCGTGGGGTGGTGAGCAGTTGTATCCTCTTCCCTTCTTATTTCCCTTATCATTATTATCATTGGTGGTAGCAGTAGTGGTTTGTGTTATGCCCTAGTTACTGCCCTGTTCTTATCTCAACCAGTGGGAGCTACATTCTTTCAATTCTCCTCCCCAGCCCTCCAGGAGCAGGGTGTGGGGGGAAAAAAGGGCAGGAGGAGTGGACTGTGTGGCTGACTTGCCCACAGGGTTTAAACCAGGACAGTTGTATAAACAGTGTAGCCAGCAGATCAAGGAAGGTAATTCTGTCCCTCCAGTCTACTCTGGTATGTCTCCACCTGGAGTACTGCATCGAGGCCTGGGGTCTCCAGTGCAAGAAAGACCTGCTAATAAAGAAAATTAAAAAATGTAGCTCTTTAAAGTCTTCTTTAATATATATATAAAAATACATTAAAAAACCTCAAACTTTCAGATGTCTTTTATAACTCTACCCATAAGATTTGAGTCTTGAAGTAAATACTATTATTGAGGTATATTTTTTATACCAGTACTAAAATCCCTGGTTCTAACATTCTGTCCTGGCTTCAGCTGGGTTATTTTTCTTCCTACTAGCTGATATAGTACTGTGTTTGGGATTTAAGTTGTGAATAAAGTTGATAATATGGTGATGTTTCAGTGGTTGCTGATCAGTGCTTACACTAGGTCAAGGACTTTTCAGCTTCTCATTTTGCCCTGCCACTGAGCAGGCTAGGAGTGCACAAGAGATGGGGATGAGACACAGCTGAGACAGATGACCTCAACTAGCCAAAGTGATATTCCAGAACATATGGCATCATGCTCAACAATAAAAAATAGGGGATAGCAGCCAGAGGGCTGCTGCTCAGGAACATGGTGGGCATTGGTTGGTAGAGAGCAGGTTTTTTTTTCATTAACATCACTTGTTTTACTTGGGGTTTATTTTTCTCTCTTTTTGTTTTTTGTTTTTTTCATTTTTTTCTTCCCCAATTATGAAACCATTCTCATCTCAGCCCATGAATCGTGAATTTACTTATGTTTATCCTCATGATTTTCTCTGTCACCCCACTGGGGAAGGGGAGTTGGGTACCAGCTGTGTGTTGCTTGGTTGCCGGCTAGGATTAAACCATGACACATCCTTGACAAAGGTCTTACTATCTCTAGTCCTGGCCTTCACAGCACAGTCTTTTCCACTAAGATGAATTTGTGAGCTAGGACAGTTTTACTGTACAGAAGCTATCAAATGGCAACTTGAGATTATTATTAGATTGGACAGTTCTGAATATGTTTGCCCTGCAAAATGAACTTTTGTCTGTTGATCACTTCCTGTCCATACCAGAGGGAGTGGATGACCAGAATTCAAAAATCCCTGCATCCAGATCACTCCCACCATTAGCACAGCTTATGAAAGCAAGTTTTATAGTTTCTTCTAACAGCACTGAAGGAGAGGAGGGGAAGAGTGTTAATCCTTCCTCTTCTCCCTGATAGGAGACCTGAGTATTGGTAATTAGGTAAGCCTAAATACATTTGCAAAATTATGTATTCCTATAATTTAAGCAACTCAAAATTATAAAGCATGCCTGAGCTCTGCAGACATGTAAAAACAGTATCACCAGAGGCAGGAATCATTTCTGCAGTATCACCATGTCACTGCTTCACTGCACATAAACTTTATTTCCAATTAGTCTGAGCTCCCTGAGAATCAATCGGAGACTGTATAAACATTCTAAACACATACTGTGCATGCCACTTCAAATTTAACACTAACACTTTACTATATTTCTATCAATTATTCCCAGGAAATAGGCCACATTGCACCAAAGTCATGGTTTAACAGTGTTTCATTTTTCTCTCCAACCATCAAATATTTTAAAAATCACACACACAAATCTGCAGATAAACTATTTATTATATTTGCTGCTTTTTATCTAACAAATTAGAGCATAAAAATGTAATATTACCAATCTGATTATTAAGGAAGAAGAAAAATTTAACATTTTGGTGCCTATTCATGAGCAATGACATGTAAACGACATTTTTCAAGCCTCACTTGCACAGACTGAAATGGCAGCCCAGAAGCTTACTAAGGTTAACTGGTTGCTTTCATTCCACCAAAGTACCACAGACAACACTGGCTCCCCTAGCAGGACTAAGGGTCTTTTTCCATGGAACAAGTAAATCCAGGTTGGGTCTTTTCTACATAATCTTTAAAGCTCAAGCTATACCTTAATTTTTCCCTTGGAAAGATTGCCTGAGAGAAAATTGAAAGGGGTAAAAATTAGTCTGCTAAGGCTTACAGTCCTATTTATCCCTAATGGCAGAGAGCAGCACCTGTAATTTCCCAGGCGTTTTAATGATATTCAGTTCTGGGAGCTGACACCTTGTAGCTCTTAAATCACAGCTCAGTAGATATTGATATGTATTATTTTCTCAGTCAGAATTCTTGTGTTTGTATACTTCTAATTAAAACTGGATCCCATACAATGATTAACCTGAGCATGCTAGGTATCTCGCTCAAAAGGTGAGGAGGAAGGAATATCATGTAAGCAAGCAATACTTAGATGTAAAACAAAAGACAAAAAAGGTCAGACCATTATAGAAAGGCATCCAAGGATGCTACAGGTTTATGATATAAATATAAAAGTTATAAGGATCAAAAGACTTTTCCTCATCCTCTTGGCTGGACTAAAGGAAACTGAAGGAGTTATTTACTTTGGAGGATTTTTTTATGTTATAGATATTTAATATATACTCTTTATATATAGGGTATATTCCCAAGATCTTCCTCTTGCCTCAGAGCCCATGAAGCTGGCTTTTACGTTACTTATTGAATGAATTTCAGAGGAAATTTCTGCAAACATAGCAAAGTAAACATTTCATATCAAAACTTTGACAGAAAGAATGATATCCCTCTAAAGATACAGACTGAAATATGGATGGAAATTCTGCTAAAACTACTCTGAGATGTCATTTTTTCTGATTTTTTTCCCTGTACTTTTATCACTGGAAAAATGATGTTAAAGAAGGTCTATCTTTGTGATACGGTGATGAATTCAGATAAAGGATAGTTCAAATACTAAAAAAGAGGTTTTTTAATCAATTCTACTGACTTTTAAAGGTATAATTTTAGAAATATCAGGAATCAACTTACTATTCAGCTTTTTTGTTGTTTCATTTGCATTCATCATATCTCACCCTACTTCTATATTATTTTGAATTGCTTTCCTCTATTCCTAAATATCTGCTAAAGAAGTGCTATTCTAACTTCACAGTTCAATTAATTGTGCAGAAAGATATTAATTTCATATAGGGTCAGAATTCACCTATATTTTGGCTCAGCTTCAAACTACAGAAGGAGAAAGTACCCCAGGAAATTCAGTGATGAATGTTGACAATAACATTCTTCTCAGTCTTCTTCAGAAAATACTGTGCATCTGGTTCTGGGGTACCCTTTCACACCAACCACTGGAAATAGAACCTGTGGTTAGCCTTCACAACAGTAATTGCTCAACATTCTTGGGGATCTGGGAGTTGTTATATTTTTTCTGTTTTCTGTTTTTTCCCACTCCATATACAGTTTCTGGAGGCACAAATCCAAAGTTTTGAACTCATCTGAGTTCAGTAAACTGTTTTTTTCTCAAAACAAATGAGCAAAATACATGTATTTAAATTATTAATGCTCAAAATACTGATGACAATATTTTTCAATGTTAATTGTTTTTTTGAGTATAAGAACAAATACAATGAAAAAGGAAAATTAAGGTTTAACACTGCTCATTGTTTTAAATTAATCCTCACCCCATAAAACACTGAAGATGTTTATGAAGTGGAACCCTAATTCATATGTAGTTAGACAGATAAAACATTACCCTTCAAGGCATGAACAGGTTTTATTTTTATTGAGAGCAAGGCAACTGAAGATGATTATCTACATTACAGCAAACATAGGCTCAGGGGCAAAAGTACCATAGTGAATTTCTTTTTATTTTCAGCATTTAGAACAATAATTTGCCCCATACTAAGTGCCTTAATCTTTCTGCCTACTTTCCTTTTACCCCTTTATATATTTGACGCTAGCAAACAACTGTTTTTTACACAGATATAGTAGCATGTACCTCATCAGGAGATGTGACTGAGACCTCATCTTCAGGATGTGCGAGTTGTTGCACTATATTCTTTTGGGCCAGGCAAGCAAGTCACATTTCTCACTTCCTCAGTAGATAGCCTGTCTCAGAGCTCCTAACTTGGGCAATAGCACCTCAGGACCCCAGTTTAGTTATGTATGGATTTTGATATGCGTTTCAAAAGACTAATGAAAGATGTTATAGCCCAGATGAGTGCTTTATCTGTAGAGAAGCTCAGAACTTTACCTTGTATCTGGAATTCCCTACATGGAATTCTAGACCACTATCTTGGTAGTGTAGAGAATTTAGCAGCCATTGCTCAGTAGTTTCTGCCTCACTCCTTAACTGTATAAGAAACCCTTTGACTTAATATAGTGTGTTTGAATTGGTGGTTACAGAACCTCAATACTTAGATATTGTTTTTCCTAACTTAAGTGGTCTTCATTTTTCTTTGGATATTCAAAAATGAAAAAGAAGACTGAATGCTTAAAATCCATTAGAAACCTGATGGGATGACTTCCCCAGCCAATGTCTTAAGATGTTTTCTCATCAGATATGATGTCTCAATAAAAACTGTAGGAAAGGTATAAAAATACATTAAGATAAAAATATATTCACTGTAAATAATATTACAATAAAAACCACTGGCTTAGTTTAAAAGTTTACTTCAAGTCAGATATTTTCAATTTGAAACCATTGCTTCTTTAATTGTGCATGACCACACCATCCAAGTCTTGAAAGGCAGATGCAGGGACTGTAAGAATGAAGACCTTAGGCTCACAACCAGGTTTAGATCATCTAAAGAAGCTGAATGTGCACAAGTCCATGGCTGATGAAATCCACACACAGGCCCTGAAGGATCTGGTGAATGCTAAGCCACTGTCCATCATATTTGAAAAATCATGGCAGTCAGGTGAAGTTCCTAATGACAGGGAAAAGGGAAATATAACCCCCATTTTGAAGAAGCAGAATATGGAAGACCCAGGAAACTACAGGCAAGTCAGTCTCACCTCTGTGCCTGACAAAATCGTGGGTGCCTCACTATCCTCACAGAACTTCTTACTTATGTCTAAGCTGAACTTCCCCTGTTTAAGATTGAACCCATTACCCCTTGTTCTATCACTACAGTATCTGATGAAGAGTCCCTCTCCAGTGTCCTTGTAGGCCCCCTTCAGATATTGGGAGGCAGCTATGAGGTCTCCACGCAGCCTTCTCTTCTCCAAGCTGAACAGCCCAAACTTTCTCAAGCCTGCCTTCATACAGGAGGTGTTCAAACCCCCTTATCATCCTCATGGCCCTCCTCTGGTCTTGTTCCAACAACTCCATGTCCCTTTTATGCTGAGGACAGCAGAACTGTACACAGTACTCCAAGCGGGGTCTCATGAGAGCAGGGGGGCTCTGCTGGCTCATGCTCAGTTTCCCATCAACCAACACCCACAAGACATTCTATGCAGAGCTGCTCTGAATCGCTTCTCAGCCCAGCCTGTAGCTGTGCCTGGGATTGTCATTACCCAGGTACAGTGCTTTGCACTTGGCCTTGTTGAACTTCATGAGGTTGGCATTGGCCCACCTCTTAAGCATGTCAAAGTCCCTCTGGATGGCATCCCCTCCCTCCAGCGTATCAACTGAACCATATAACTTATTGTCACATAGTTTGCTGAAGGCTTACTCAATCCCACTATCCATGCTGCCAACATAGACGTTGAACAGGCTCAAAAGCTGTCAAAGTTGACCACTTCATATAGTAATTACAAGAACAATGTTCTGGTTTCAGCTGTAACACCTATTTTTTTCTTTTTCCTAGTAGCATTTCCCATACAAGGACGGGCTGAGAAGGTTAGGTCTGTTCAGCCTGGAGGAGTCTCCAGTGAGACCTTATTGCAGCTTTTCGGTTCTTAAAAGGGGCCTATATGAGAAATGGGGAGAGTTGTTTTAGCAGGGCCTGCTATGATAGGACGAGGAGTGATGGTTTTCAACTAAAAGGGGAGATTAGGGCTGGATGTGAGGAAGCAGTTCTTTACAGTGAAGGTGGTAAAACACTGCCACAGGCTGACCAGAGAGTTGATGGATGTGTCATACGTTATGACATTCAAGGCCAGACTCAATGTGGTTCTGGGTTAAGTGATCTAGCTGAAGATGTCCCTGCTCATTGCAGGGGGGGGTGGACTAGATGACCTTTGAAGGTCCCTTCCAACCCAAATTATTCTATGAGTCTATGAGCCTATGAGTATGAGAACAGTGCTGATAACACACCAATATTTTAGTTATTGCTAAGTAGCACTTACCCTGATCAAGGATTTTTCAGTATCTCATGCTCTGCCAGTGAGGAGGGGCACTAGAAGCCAGGAGGAAGCAGAGACAGGACACCTGAGCCAAAGTAGCCAAAGAGGTATTCCATATCACAGCAAGTCATGGGCAGTATATAAACTGTGGGGAGTTACACGGAAGGGCAGATTGCTACTTGAGTCAGGTGGGGTATCAGTCAATGGGTGGTGAGCAATTGTAGTGTGCATCTCTTGTGTTTATCGGTATTCTTCCTTTCCCTTTTTAGTTTTATATTCTCTCCCTTTGTTATTACCCTTATCAGTATTATTACTAGTAGTAGGGTAGTAGTAGCAATAGCAGTAGTAGCAGTAGCAGTAGTAATAGTAGTAGTACTAGTAGCAGTAGTAGTAGTAGTAGCAGTAGTAGTAATTTTGTATTATACTTTAGTTATTGCACTGTTCTTGTCTCTCGTTCTTCTCTTATCTCATTCTTTTGACTCTCCCCCCCATCCTGCCTGGAGGTGGGGTGAACGAGTGGCTACGTGGTTCTGAGTTACTGGCTGGGCTTCAACCACAGCAAACAATTCAGCTACAGTATAGTCCAAAACTTTTGCATTGTGAACAGTATGTAGTTGATTATTTTTGTAAGGGAAGGCAATGTACAACGTATGCAATTAACCTGTAAAATAAGAATGCTACTGAGAAGATTCTATGGTATTGTAGTTTTGTCCCAGTAACAAGGATAGCAATTGTAGTGATGACTATCACTTTGTCTAGTGTAGCTCAACATCTCGATGACGCTTCCTTTAATCCTGCTGGAAACTGTTGATTTTTTAATTGCTTTGGTATGCAACTTTCAGATTTGTGGGAGTTACACAGCAATCTGATTCAAGTTAAATTACTGCACATCATACATCTTTGAGATGTACAGACAGCTGTATTATTAAATAAGACTTTAAGACAATTTATTACAAAGAACATAAAGTTTCCATAGTATATATTACAATTCTCAGCAGAAAATCAGATCAAAGAGCCGCACCATCAGAAAATGCTCTATTAAATGATTGTTTATAAGGAGCCTTTTAACTCTGCCTCTGCAACAAGAAATCATACAAGGTCGAATGGCTGTAGAGACATATTGCAGACTAAGTGCAGACAATTTATTTGCTGCAACCATGCATTCCTGTAATGTTTCTCTGTGTGCCCTTTAAAGTGGAAACACAAACAGGAAAGTGACTTGCTTTGTGATAAATGAATGTGTCTGAAAACATGAGACAGTGAAAACAGCCAAAATAAGTGATCCAGGCCTGTTCAACATATGAAAGAAAATGGAAGAGAATTTCTTTATAATGCCAACTTAATCAGAGCTTCAGTCCCAATAGTCACAGTAGACCATGGTTGAAATGAAGATATCACGTTGTTATTCGTGCTTGAGATAAGTTATTTGAAGGAAGGAGAGATGCACTTATTAATCACAATGTAGCTTTATGTTTAGCAGACTTTAAATAAAAATGTAGTACACATTACTGTGTATCTGATCCACTAACACTCCTGGATATCTCTTCCTCCTATATTGATGCTCATCTTTACTATCATAAAGACCTTCCTGTTCCTTCATGTTAGCTTCACTGAAGAGTCAGATTTAATAAAAGAGGGTTAACAGAAGAAGTATGGATTATCACTGCAGTGGAGGATCTTGTAAAGCACAATGGGAAGTCTGACCTGCCTC
This sequence comes from Lathamus discolor, assembly GCF_037157495.1. Lineage (NCBI taxonomy): Eukaryota > Metazoa > Chordata > Aves > Psittaciformes > Psittacidae > Lathamus > Lathamus discolor. The sequence continues at coordinate 69,614,438 of NC_088887.1, read as the reverse complement.
ACTGTCTTTATTTGTTAGGTTTTATATAATGTCTTCATTCTTTCTTTTCCTACAAATATTTATCTATATGGGTAATTGTTTACTCTTGGATATAAGAATCACACAATGAATGTGTATTCACTTGTCAGCAGCTGACATCCAATTACTTTTAAAAGTAGAATATTACTTCACATTTCTTCTGCCTCTTTGTGTCAAAAATATTGACAGGTAGACTGTGGGCTTACTTATGTGCTTTGATGACCAGGACACCCTGGGAAAATGTGAAAGCACAACGTAGTAGACAGGTGACAAGAGACTGAGCACTCAAAGTAGCTTACATTTCACTATGTCGTACTGAGATGTTAAAGTGACCGTGATGTCCATAATGACAGTTCTCAACTTGTGACACAGAACATAGCACAAACCCTTGTTCTGTGACTGATCTTTCCCAGTTATTTCATTGAAACATACCTAAATGAACCGCGATGTGTTTATGGCAGGTACTGTACAGAGCTTTTCGATAGAAGCTTCTTTAATTAGCAAATTGGAGGCATTCTGAAACTTCTGCATTGATAACTTGTGTTTCTAAAAGGACAGAAGTCACTGTCATCCTCAGTGCTTGCCGCCTTGAATGACAGAAGGATTCAGTGGTAAGACTACTTGAATTGAATGAACTGGGGTCAGAATCTCCTCAGAACTGCAGTCCAAAAGATTAAGCCATGGGACAGATACATAAAGAGACACTACAAGGGTTTGGGGGGAATTTCTAAATTTTAAGGGCATCAGTGGCAGTAAACCATCATACAAGCCAGATCTAAAAGTGCATATAGCAGAGCTTGACAATATTCTTTCTTCAAAGTAACAGTGCCAGCCTGATATCCTGTGTATAGTGTCAGTCTTAGAGGAGATCTGACATCCAACACTGAAATTAGGCTTTTCTGAAACTATAGACTGATCAATCATAGATTTCAAAGTTCTGCAAAATGATGATGATCAGTGCCATAGCTTCCTTAAACATTTGATAACTAACACAATGACAGGCACGCATCCTAATTTCTTGAAAAATTTGTTTGGAAGCAACAATAGTTTGTCAGCTCTTGAGCTGCTCCTGTTGTTAGACATTAGAGAATCTCACAACTTGGGAATCACTGAAATTACAGACACACCTGAAATCAGACCTGATTTTCAAATGGAGCTTTTGGACTATACTGGAAACTCTGTCTGTAGTTTATATTATAGAAAATGTACACAACAAATTAGCTAAAAACAGCACTAGATTTTTATTTGGTCAAGGGAAGATGCAGGAAGGTGAACATGAGGAAAACTGGGAAGATGTATAATGTGAGTGCTTCGGTGTTTGGCTAGGATAGGATCTCTTTTCCTTTTGATGTTGTAGCCAGGACATTGCTAACCATAGTAAGAATTGATTTATGACGCCAGATATGTATAAGACTGAAGCATATGAAATATGCCTTCTAGTATTAACAGGGACAGAACAGTGTAGAGAAACTTATCTGACTGGATGCCTATGTGTGTGTGTCTACAGGCAAAATTCCCAGGAATTCTAATACATTTGTATATACGCATACACACATACAAAATCATCATTAATGTTCAAATTATATTTGGTTATTTGAAAAAAAATATTAAAATCATTAACTGAAGGAACATAGTTGTCCCAGAGATGCTTAAAGCAGAAGTAATGCACCTAATAAACTAACATCTGACAATTTTTTTTTTGTGCAAAACATCAAGGATTAAATTTCTTGTTGAAATAATTTTATGAACTGACTGTATGAAGTACTCCTGTGACAGTTTGCATTTCTGAAATTTATGGATTGGGTATGTGAAGACAAAACCCACTGATTTTTCTGTTGAAAAATATATTGATTTAAATATACCTTCCTGTATTTGCTCTTTGGGAATAATGTAGTTTCAATTTACTGGTCTATATAAACTGTCTCATCTGTTAGTGAAGTTCACTGAAATCTTTCTGGAAAGACTACTTCTTCTATTGTAAGAACACTGAAGTTTGAAGTGATGCATCTGCGGGCTACACCTGAACTGGCATCTAAAACAAGATAAGGTCTTGTTCAGGTGATTTCACTGATTTACTTCATCAGTAGTGTGAAAAATAAGCACAGTAAGAGTTTACAAGAATCATCTTTCTCCAACATGTCTCTATGTGTTCCTCCTACCACACATGCTCTGCCTGTTACAGCAACTGTGCTTGGAAGTTGACTTCTCTTTGCTGCAGCATTGTTAGCAGGTTGTCCCAGTTTCAGCATTAACAGATTCAGAGTAAGAGAAGAGGCATTGATCATTTGGACTTACTTCTCATAATTGTAACATATTTTGTCCCTAAAAATCCAGCCAGAAGTGATCTCCCACCTGCCAAGATGAATCAGCATGGGCTGCTCACACCTCAAGGAGTCAAGAGTTAAAGTGCCTTCTTGTACTTTTAAATGCTTATCTAGACTTATATGACTCATGTATGTACTGACACACATGAATGTATATATAAAGATAATTTTGGAATGGAGCAAGGTACTGAAGTTGCTGAGATAGTACTACTATTTGCTGCTTAGAGACAGTTTTTTTAACCATATTCTTCTTGGTTTTGTTTGTTTTTCCTTCTGCTTCAGTGCCATATTTACAAGCAATGATGGGGAGTAATCACTATGCATTATCACATTATCTCTACATAATTCCCACATTAAATTGCCACTGATCAAACCCAAGGAAAGCAAAATCCTCCTTTACTTCACTCCCCACTGACTATATATTAGCTACCTTCTTTCTTCACACAAAACAAGTAACAAAGGTGTTGTGAAATACATTGTGTACCTAAGACATAGAGATTTTTTTTGCTGAAGAGATGCCCCACGGTTGTTACTGTACCAGCCTTCTCATGGGCTCAAGCTCTGCAGCTATCATCTGGACCTCTCACATCAGCTTTTGATACCCATCACACTGCCTGTTCTTCTGCCAGAAAATACATAGGCAGAGTTTGAGATTTATTTCAGTTCAGGGGCTCATCCCAACCTGCAGGCTAGATGTGGTTGCCCTGTTTCAGAACTGAAATGGCTTGACATCATATACCTGACCAGCCAACATCACTTGGCCTCGGTGACAGAAAATCTTTAGTTGTCTTTCTATGCTACACAGTGAAGAAGGGAGGTACTGCTTTGGCTGCCTGCAGGACCATGGTAGTGTCAGGTATTTTAAGAATAGTCATGGCTGGAGATGCCATAGAAGCGGCTTACTTACGTATGTAAAATCCTTGTCCTACAAGAGAGTTGTATGATGGCACTCAGACCATTGGCACATTTCACTTCATATACCTTGCAACAAAAAAAAAGCATAACACTAAAACAGCATTTCTTCTAATAAAGAATTTTCCTTGTCCTAGCTGTGCTTTTGGGATTTAATATGATCAAAACCAAACTTTAGTGGTGAGTTGACTGTGTAATAAAATTAAGGTTTTTTCCAGTATTTATCAAATTGAGACACAGGTCAAAGGAGGTGATCCTGCCTCTCTACTCTGCTCTTGTGAGACCTCACCTGGAGTATTGTGTGCAGTTCTGGTGTCCTCAACATAAAAAGGACATGGAACTGCTGGAACAAGTCCAGAGGAGGGCCACGAGGATGATCAGGGGACTGGAGCACCTCCCGTATCAAGACAGGCTGAGAAAGTTGGGGCTGTTCAGCCTGGAGAAGAGAAGGCTGCGTGGAGACCTCATAGCAGCCTTCCAGTATCTGAAGGGGGCCTATAGGGATGCCGGGGAGGGACTCTTTGTCAGGGACTGTAGTGACAGGACAAGGGGTAACGGGTTAAAACTTAAACAGGGGAAGTTTAAATTGGATATAAGGAGGAAATTCTTTCCTGTTAGGGTGGTGAGACACAGGAATCGGTTGCCCAGGGAAGTTGTGAGTGCTCCATCCATGGCGGTGTTCAAAACCTGGTTGGATGAAGCCTTGTGTGGGATGGTTTAGTGTGAGGTGTCCCTGTCCATGGCAGGGGGGTTGGAACTAGATGATCTTGAGGTCCTTTCCAACCTTAACTATTCTATGATTCTATGATTTTTCTGACCATGCTCCTTTATGGGATAAAATGTCTGCAATTCAGGGCAGGAGCAGTGCTGCATGTACTTCACAGTAGTCTGAAAAGCAAATGAAAGGCACAAGCAAGAAATGGAACAGAGAAAAAGGATAGAGAAGATAAGATAAAGCCAATTCATGGAAAGGCAGTCTATAGGAAGGGACTGCAAATCAAGAACTTTCAGAGACAGTCAAAATTGAGCAGAGGTCTAAAACTGGTCTTTGGCTGACTTTTGCTCTGCCCTTAAAGTTGGATAGGAAATGTTTAAAAACACAAAATTAAAGCTTAGATGTGGCCACAGGCGTATTTATAACTGTCATTATAGATATCCTGTGAGAATTTGGACATGGTTATCTATTCTTTCGAAGCAGACATTGCTTTGACTGTGGGACCTAATTTTACATGTATTGCAACTAACATACTCTGCTTGAACATGTGAAATTACTTTAAATAAGCAACTGATTTCTGAAATTATTATGTGGTTCATGAAAAGGCAAAACCTTTAAGAGTGCATTATAAAATGGAAATTAAAATTCTAGTTAATTGCAAAAAATAATTTCTATTTTAAATGCCTAGAAGGGAAGAATCCTTTTGTTATTGTTCTATGAAAAAAAAAAAAAAAGAAAAACAAAAAACAAAACAACATCATCTTGACACATTTATGCAGGGTTTTTTTTCCAGTATTTTGTGCATTCTGGCAAAACACAACTTCGTAGATACCAAGATAGTGAACAAATCTTTTGAAAACAAATATATATTCTGTTGAAACTGATTTGAGAAATACGTTACTCAAAGGGAACATCTAATACGTGAAAAGTACATATAACACATGAAAATTAATAATAGATTTATGAATGGGATTCTAAGATGAGACATATCAAAAAAGAATAAATATTGTGTACATAATTTTGAATAATATGCCTTTGTTCCTGAAAATTTGTGCAAGCACTCTCTGTGATTTCAGATAGGATAAATTGCTGTGATTAGGACAAAAAATCCTAATATAATTTCTGAATGAACAGTTAAAAAATAGATTTATCTCAAAAATTAATCTATCTGGTAAGTAAGTGCTTCTACAAGCCATAGCAAAATAGTTGATGACTGTTGAGAAAATACTAGCATTTTATAAATTTGTAGTAAAAATATTGTTCTTTTACTGAAAATTGAATTCAACCAATAAAAACTATATCAAATTGAGAAAGCAAAAATGTTATTGTTTTATTTTGCTTGTATAAGTGCTATGATGGAAATATAAATTATAAAGTATATGCAAAATACTTAGTTTTGGCATTTTTTTTTCATTTTGTATTTCAATCTAAAAATTATGTGACATTTTGAAATTTGGCCATTTTGATAGATAAAACAAAAATTAAAAAAATGTTTCATTTTATATTTAAATGAGGATGGTTTAACATATTTTCAGGTTTAATTTTTAGCTAGAAGAAAGTATATATTGTACCCATTTCAGCTTCAATATGTTTTTTCATATTTTTCTCTGCTTCGAAACAATTAATAGGTATGGCTTCTCATGGCTAAATGCACCCTAGGAACTTCCATATTACATCTGCTAAAAAGCTCGCTTCATGGAGTGGAATATTACTATATTTTAAAACATTTAAAAAAGATAAATCTTCATATAAACCTATTCTCTGATTATAAGAAGTTCTCACTTTTCCTTTCTTCTTTGGCTCATGTTTGTATGTCATAGAATCATAGAATGCTTAGGGCTGGAAAGGACCTCAAGATCATCTAGTTCCAACCCCCCTGCCATGGACAGGGACACCTCTCACTAAACCATCCAACACAAGGCTTCATCCAACCTGGCCTTGAACACCGCCATGGATGGAGCACTCACAACCTCCCTGGGCAACCGATTCCTGTGTCTCACCCCCCTAACAGGAAAGAATTTCTTCCTTATATCCAATCTAAACTTCCCCTGTTTAAGTTTTAACCCATTACCCCTTGTCCTGTCACTACAGTCCCTGACAAAGAGTCCCTCCCCAGCATCCCTATAGGCCCCCTTCAGGTACTGGAAGGCTGCTATGAGGTCTCCACGCAGCCTTCTCTTCTCCAGGCTGAAAACCCCCAACTTCCTCAGCCTGTCTTCATACGGGAGGTGCTCCAGTCCCCTGATCATCCTCGTGGCCCTCCTCTGGACTTGTTCCAGCAGTTCCATGTCCTTTTTATGTTGAGGACACCAGAACTGCACACAATACTCCAGGTGAGGTCTCACAAGAGCAGAGTAGAGAGGCAGGATCACCTCCTTCGACCTGCTGGTCACGCTCCTTTTGATGCAGCCCAGGGTATGGCTGGCTTTCTGGGCTGCGAGTGCACACTGCCAGCTCATGTTCATTTTCTCCTTCTACAGCATCTTATGTTAGAGATTCACCATATTTTTTTCTCTCTCAAAAGGAACCAGAACTCAGTGATGGATGAATCCTGCTCTGTGTGGGATGTGCTGGTTCTCTCTACATTAATCTGTTGCGAATGATGCAGAACTGTTACCTCCTCCCTTTGCCCTTCCTGTTTTCCTAATCAGACTGTGGAAGAAATAGTTCTAAGCAGTTTCTCAGCGTTGAATGTAACACGTCAGAGGAATTGGTACATTTCTGAATGATGTTTCTCTTTGCTGTACATCAAACATGGAATTCATGAATTTTCAGGATCACTTTTCTTCCTCCTTGGATATTTTTCTAATCTGTTGTGCCCTGCGGAGAAGAACTTGGGGGTGTTGGTTGATAAGGAATTGAGCATGAGACAGCAGTGTTTGCTTGGAGACCATAAAGCCAACCATATACTGGGCTGCATTAGAAGGAGTGTGACCAGCAGGTTGAAGGACGTGATCCTGCCCCTCTACTCCACTCTCGTGAGACCCCATTTGGAGTACTGTGTGCAGTTCTGGTGTCCTCAACATAAGAAGGACTTGGAGCTGTTGGAACAAGACCAGAGGAGGATCATGAGGGTAAGGGAGTTCAAGCACCTTCACCTCATGAAGACAGGCTGAGAAAGTTGGGAGCTGTTCAGCCTGGAGAAGAGAGGGCTGTGTAGAGACCTCATAGCAGCCTCCCAGTATCTGAAGGGGGCCTACAAGGATGCTTCATCAAATACTGTAGTGATAGAACAAGGGGTAGTGGGTTCAATCTTAAACAGGGGAAGTTCAGCTTAGATATAAGTAAGAAATTCTTTACTGTGAGCGTGGTGAAGCACTGGAACAGGTTGCCCAAGGAAGTTGTGAATGCTCCATCCCTGGCAGCGTTCAAGGCCACGTTGGATGGAGTCTTGGGTGAAATGGTATAGGGTGAGATGTCACTGCCCATGGCATGGGCTTGGACCTAGGTGATCTTAAGGTCCTTTGCAACCCTTTCTATTGTATCATTCTATGATTCTGTTATTATATGTAAGTGAAAAGCACGGATGTAGCACAATAAAGATTAAAACTATCAAACACAGGAGAGGAACAAAATGTTAAAATTTATTCTCAGTCTTAGCCACAGCATAAGTGTTATTTGACCAAACTCTCCTTTGTGGAACAATGTCAGTTCTTTTCAAATCGATAGATGCTTTGTAAAAAGTATATTTGATAGTATGCACAATATTTTAGTTAATTGGGAATGTTCTTATCTACTATGCTACCTAGTAACATCTACTATGGGGATTTCTCTTGTAAAAAAAATTATTTACTTATAGTTGGTTCCCTCATACTAAGTATTTTCCTTACACTTTCTTCAAAAGAAAAAGGAGAGTAAAAAAAATCACAGCAAGAAACAAAATACAAGAGAATTTCTAAGTAGATCTTAACTTTTTACTTCTTTCACCCTTTGGAGGAGCAAAACCAATACCTTCTGAACAAATTATCTGATACAGTTTATAAAAGAGTGTAATATTGTATCAGAATAATAAAAACTGCTTTCTCCAGTACACTTGTCCTGTATTTCACTTGTTTTTTTTGTTGTTTTTTTTTGTGTGTGTATGCTGTAGTAATTGTAGCAGACAATAGTCAGGAGCATTAGCTGCATCTTACCCATTCCTCCTTTCACCACTCCACAATCCTCACATGTTCAGGCCTTGCATAACCAAGCATAAAACGACATAAACATCAGTAGCCCACAGATTTAAAAAGAAAAATAAAAAAAAATCACAGATTAATTTTGAAGACTTTGTTAATGCTGAAGTCTCAATATATGAGAAAAAGTGAGAACTGCAGAATGACCTTTTTTAAAAACTTTACCTAGTTGATAGCATAGCTATAATTGAAATCATATCTATGTGGTGTGCTATGACTATGTAATATTAAATTAAAAATATAGACTTGAAAAATATTTGTCATATACTGAAAATGACACTGTAATGCTATATTTCCTTGACAGCATGAGGGTTATTCAAGTGAAGAAAATGAAGTCTGACTACATGCCATGTATTTTATTTCTGAAAAACTACACCAGTGTAATTCAAATAATGTTGTTAGAAGGAAAAGCTTTTATTCGATGAAGAATGATGCATAATTTCCCCTGAGTAACAGATAGAAAGGATAGAGGACATTTTTCTAGTGTGTATGAAATCCACTGAACAAAAATAGTTGTTATATTCTCTAAAAACTTTTAACTTTATAAATGTCTGTTTCTTTAAAATTTCAATTCTCTTGTACCAATGTTTTTCAAAAAGGAAAGCACAATACAACTGAGTTCATAGTGTTGCAAGTTGCTGAAAATAGATTTTCCTAAATGGATTTATATAGATGTTTCTATTGATTTACATAAATTTTTATAGTTATTTATTTAGTGGTGATAATTATAACTTTAATGGTAATTCTGGCTTTAAGCCAAACATTAAAAACTTTTTATTGTCTGCTTTGCTGTTTTGATCTTATCCAACTGATTTACAAGAGCTCCAAAAGTACTTGAAACTACTTTAGAGATGTGAAGACCTTTTAATACATCTTTGCTTGCAGAACAAAGACTCAGAGCAGAATTACCTCGCAAATAACCAATCATACCATTTAGGGATAGATAACTGCCTCAGATATGTGAAAAGCATTCAAGTGGATAGCTTTTAATAAAGAAATTCTCTATAACAAAATCAGTTTCTCATAGCTAATGACTTTTTCTCAATGACATTTAGACCTATGTGATTTCTTTCCCTGTACAGTTGTGAAACAGTACTACAGAGGTGTGTATGAGAAATAAGTACTACTTTGAAACTGTAACTACAGTAATGCCTTATTATAGTAAATGAGGCATGTAACATGATCATAGAAATCATCATGTACATGTCTGAATTTAAAAAAAATAAAGCAATGGCAATAAGATATCTAAACACAGTTATCTTTGGGCCATCTGCCCCATGTTATTTAAACATTAGGGCATTTGGAAATTATCAGGCAAAACTGTGTTCTGTGAAGGAAAATTTGACATCGAGTCTGAGAGCTTATGGCACTTTCAGGATAAAATACAACATTATGAGGACAAAAACTGATTGTTATTTATTTTGGATGCATTGGGTAAGGTGGTTTTTTTTGTGTGTGTTTGTATCATTCCAAGCACTGGATGCTTTAGTTTGCAGTGCAAATGCAGATAATGCTGACAATAACCATCTCCAGTGGATATTCTGTTCTCATACCATTATCTGCAGATTTATTTTTTTTCTCAAGTTGTTATTTTTATGTTAAAGAATAGAATAAGCAATGATAAATTTCCCCCTCTGCCCTTTTTTTTGCCATCCTTATATTTATCATACTTTATTTATAGAGACAATACATAAATGGAGAGAGAGCAATGGCTTAGATTCAGACTATCTCACTTGTGGTTTTAAGCTGACACACTGAGTTAGGAAGCCTTATAATCCTAGAAAAGTCTCTATAACCAATTGACAGCAGTCATCTAAGTCTCTCTCATGGGAGATTTTAAGTAACCTCAGAGTGTTTTTAGCAGCTAGATCATCAGTTGGTAGCTTCAGCTAAATGCCTAAAGCTGACCATAAACTGGAATGAAACCAGGCCATAAATCAGCTTGTCAGGTTTATAATCCAGAAAAATAAGAGCATTCTGAAGTCTGTAAACAAAAGAATTATTAAATACTACCTCTTCTTTTGAACAGCAACAAAAAAAATCCTGAAAATTTTTTGAAGGATTGTTACAAGTGATACAATGACATAGCAGAAAAGTGTCTCAAGAGTCAAATTCCTTACTAATCTTAAAGTCTGTGGAATAACAGAATAAAGTCTGTGCGTTACAGAACGACATTTCTCAAGTGGCGAAGAGTATAGATGTCCTTATATAGAACAGGGCAATGAAGTACTTAAAATTAAGCAAGTAAAATATATCATCCTAGCAAACAAGAAACATTTGTTTTTGATTTTCTATTTTGTGCTGAGTTTACTAATGTAAACAATTTTTTATTTTAGAATTGCTATAGATCACCTATTAATTGAAGAGTCTAATTTTTTTTTTTTATTTTAGAATTGCAATAGATCACCTATTAATTGAAGAGACAATATAATTTCACAGGGACATTACACTACCTACAACTCCAGACTATGCTTCAGGTATTCCATGTGTCCTGAAAACCATCTTTATGTCTGCTTCTGTACTTCAAATTTAAACTACACAGAGAAAAATATACTCCCATATTTCAGTAGATTGCTGTAGTAACAATATGTGATCAGATAAAAGAATAAATTGCAGTCAGTATTTTAGTTTGCCCCCCTATAATGTCCAACAGGGAAAAAAAAATATTTTCTGTGGTGATATCTAGTAACAACATTGAATCAAAGAAGCCATGTTTAAACGTACAACTTCCTAACAAGAGGCACAAGGGACTACAATGTGCTACCAGTACCCCACCTGTAAAAATGTTGACCTGTAAATATTTGCATTTGTCATTCTGAAGTGTCATACAGAAACATGAGAGTCCATGTAGCCAGGTCTATTCCTTAACAAAGGCCTCCTAATTAGGAGCTCAGATTCCTTAGATTTCGTCTCCAGCCACTGGAAAGTGATAGGTGACTTGTAAACTGAAGTACTTCGTGTCAGAGAAGCCTCTGATTTAAGAACAGTGAATAAACACCTAAAATTAAATTTAAAGAATGACTTAAAGGAAGGGGGTTTGTACCTTTCATCAATGTTATTGCAGCATGTTCTGGTTTGTGACCATACCCAAGGAGGTAATAACATTTTAAATACATTAGTCACATCCAAGTTGGCAACTTGTATCTAAACTACCTTGTTTTTGAAATGTTTAAAATATACTTTGATATTACTCAGTCACAGTCAGGGAGGGGTAGTGAAGCAGAGATTAGGTTATGAAATGTGTATCTTGATCTGTTTTCCCTAACTGTATATAGATCACCTGTCTTTCAGTAAGCTCTTCAGAAAGGTTTTAGTTCTGGATCTGGACAAGTGGCCATTTTTATTGTAAGTTTTTTATTAATCTCTCTAATTCTTTTCTTCTTAATCAGTTTTATTTGACAAAATATAGTTTATTTACACTTCAAAAATGTTCAGAGTGGAAGTTTAAACTCTTGCTTTAGATACTTTGCATATTAAGGACTTATGAATCTGCAACTGGTGCTTTGATCTACCTAGATATTAGTATAACTGCTCCTTGTCTCTTTTTATTTTAAGAGTCATCTTCTGCAAATTCTGATGAAGCATCTGCAGATATTTAAGTATGATTTAAGTAGGATATATCCCTATTAATTGTTTCAAGAAGGAACATAACTCAGCAACATTCTTATCTTATTCACAATTCTCCATAATACAAAGGATTGAATTTGCAATTGTATAATTTATAATTATAAATATGATATGCGTGCAGACAATGCTTATTTGGAAATTTAAATTTAAAGAAAAATCTGTGGGGGTTTATCAGTATATTATTGATTTTTGAGAATAAGATGAGAGAACAAAGGGAGAGAGAGGAAATAGTCACGTTCAGCCCCAAAAAGTAGCAACTCAAGTCTCTTCTGTATGTGAAAGAATGTAAAAAAGCTTCTCATGATAATTTGCCAGACCTAACTCTGTTATATTCAATTATATTTCCACCTAAATGAAGAAATGATGAAAGAATAACCATAAGTAAATCATGTTTTGAGGTTCTGCGAGACCTTATAGAAGGACATCATGGGGTTCTAACTGTTGATTATTTGCTTAATAAATGCTCTAGAAATAAGTAGGGGCTGATTTGAAATTTTTCTTATTGCTATTTTGAATTGTTCTTGAAATTTACTAAAAGATTTGTCACTTCTTGTTACCTTTTGGAAGCTCGCAACCACTTACTTCAGCTGAATAGGATTTATAATCTGACATTCACATGAATTTTGTGAACTTCACAGGGAAAAGTAAGAAACTGGAAATCCAAGACTGTATTAGTTAAATACCACTCTGATGTGCTACCATTTCATACTTATTTTACATATATGAAAATTATGTCATAGAATGAAGAACAATGACAAATCTGACCTCAGTTCCTAAGTTAAATAGTTATTCTCTTGCAAGGTTTTGTAAAACATAAAAAAAAAAAAAGGAGAAGAGAATATATAACTTCTCTATTAAATAGTTTAAGGCTTTTTATATTATAGATACACAAACCTGTGGAGATACTGCTGTAAATTATTAAAATAGTGATAGCAGAAACTACATTTCAGGGGGAATTTAGTCCATCAAAGGTATCTGAGAAACGTTCATTATTATCAGTATCTTGTTGTCTAAATTATTTTTCTCCTCCTTTATGCACTGATAGGGAGAGAAAGAGATTCTGGAAAAGCCTGCTGTAAGTGAACATAATTTTATGCATTTTCTTTCATAGCCTGAAATTTTTGGGTATCAAATGACCTGCTAAACAAAGATAAGAAAGCCACTTAGGTATATTTAATAGACTGCCAACTAAAGGTGCAGCAAAATGTTACAGTCCACCAGTTTAGTAACACCATGTAGGCAACAATACTCCATGACCCTTAATTAACATTATAAAATAGCTTCACATGGTTTAGAGATTATAATTGCAAGATTTTACGAAGACTAAAGTGAATATAACATACTGTGCATTGCTGTGTATTGCATATATAAGTTAATAAGCTTTAGCAGGAAAAACATTATGAGTTCTAATTATGGAACAAAAGCTACTTTTTATGTTCAAGATGAGTGTTCTCTCTAGGCCTTTAAATTTTATTTAAAGGCTAATTTCAACTCAACGGTTTTTCTTAGGTTTTATAGCAGGCTTATATTCATGCATTGTGTAACATTTTGAGATTTGTGTGCATTATTTAAAATAAAATTAGTTTTTCTCCTGATTATATTTTGCTGTTAAGGTAAGTGGGATATATTCAAATTGTTATTTGACTAAAATACAATTTTTTGAAAATAATTTGGAATTATAGTGTATGATTTCCTTACTGTAAATATTTATATGAGTGTGTATGAAGAAAGGAAGAAAACACTTTTTAGATGGTTTCTCGCTTTCCTCAAAAGTCTGTGCTGGTGTTAGTGATCAAGTACTTTAAGAGGTGCTCTCCCAATCCAAAACATAATTGATCGAAAGTAAAATGATGTTATGTTATGCAAAAGGAAAAAAGTCAGGAAACAGGCTAAAGTGAAAAGATTTTTTCTTCCAAGTATCTTCTCAAATGACTACAGTAATTGTTGACAGAGCCTTCCTATGCCTCCACTTTGATGCGTTACTTATACAGTGGCCAATAGAGATATAGGCAGAATGAATTTAGAAAACTTGGATCCATGTTCTGTCCAGATGAAAAGAAAACAAGCTCTAACATTTCTCCCTAAGACATTTAGCATTTATCTTACTTTTTACAAAATGGGTGTACTGCCTCAGTACAAATATTATGAGTCTTATGAGGAGCCACTGACAGAACTGAGTTTTTTAGTCCAGAGAAAGGGATCTCAGGGGTGATGCATCACTCTCTACAACTACCTGAAAGGAGGTTGGAGCAAAGTGGTTGTTTGTCTCTTCTGTAACAACTGATACAAGAGCAAAAGGCCTCATGTTGTATGAGGGGAGGTTTAGATTGGAAATTAGGAAAAATGTCTCCCCTGAAAGGGTTGTCAAGCATTGGAACAGGCCGAGGGAAGTGGTTGAGTCACCATCTCTGTAGGTATTTAAAAGATGTGTAGATGTGGCACTTAGGGACATGATTTAGTGGTGGATTTGGCAATGCTAGGTTATCGGTTAGACTTGATGATCTTCAAGATATTTTCCAACCTAAACAGCTCCATGATTCTATGATTCTATTATTAAGCATTAGTCTGCTCAGTTTATTTGCTGTGTTTTAAGAGTTAGGTTATCCAAGGCTTACTAAAAAATACTTTTAAAAGGCGATTCAATCGAAAATGGATATCTCAAGCCTTTTCTAGGTGCTTGTCCTAATACCTGAAAGGGGCCTACAAGAAAGCTGAAGAGGGACTTTTTACAAAAGGGTAGATTTAGATTAGATATAAGGAAGAAGTTCTTCACTGTAAGGGTTGTAAGACACTGAAACAGGTTGAACAGAGAAACTCCGGACGCCTCATCCCTGGAAGGGTTCAAGGCCAGGTTGGATGAGACTTTGAGCAACCTGATCTAGTGGCAGGTGTCTCTGCCCATGACAGGGGGGTTAGAATTAGATGATCTTTAAGGTCCTTTCTAACCCAATCAGTTCTATGATTCTAAAGAAAGCCTAGAGTGAATAGTTTAGAATTACAGACATAGCTTTTAGATATCATAGGCTAGGCTAAATGAAGATCAATAAAACAATAAAAATAATAGTTTTATGAAATAGTTATTGCAGAAAAATGAATAATATCTGATTCACTATCTGTTTTCTATTCGATCCATACCAATCTTTTATGTAGCAGCTGGAGATCAGCATGCTTCAGCACTGTTTTTTTCTGCAGCCATTTTATTTGGGTAACGAATAGATACTTTACGTGTTATATTGCTAGTTAATATATTTCCAATAATAGCAGGCCTTTTTCTAGGAAGTAGTGCTTTTAATCATAATTTTAGCAGTTATACCTGTTGTAAGAGTGCCCACAAAGGTATGTTAACACTATATATGCCTAATTAAATGTGATAGTCTCATGTGTTGCACCTGAAACCCTCAAGTATTTTGCCTCACCATTTCAGTGTTTTAAATTGTATCAACTTGTGGATTATTTCTAGAAGTACCTGTGCAGTCATTACGAACATAAGAATTAGAGTGAAGCTCATGAACAGGAGCCTCCGTGGTCTCTTTTATGAGGGGCTGTAAAACAGCCATGGGAGACTGCTGGATCTCTCAGCTGGGCACGAGTCTAACATCACAAGAGCAACACCACGCCAAGACAGATACCTGATTACTATACAAAACTTGCTCAGCTGATTCTATACTTGACTGTGAAAACAGTCTGGAGCTTGTTCAGATAATTGATTTCTTTTTCTGGTAACTTAATAAGCACTGAATGAGGTCCTATATTTGTTAAATCAGTGCCATCTGTGTTGTATTTCCTCCCATCCTCCTCTGTATAGGCATATTTTTGATATTCTAGTCTAGCACACACATTTTTCTTTTTAATTTCTTTATTCTGTGTGCCATAAGAGGAAAAGAATCAACACATTTTCAGAAAGATGACGCTTAGCACATATTAAAGTTTATGTATACTGACTTTTCGTAGATCTTCAGTCTGGAAACTTTATATCAGTACAAAAGGATTGCTAATAAACTTTAACATTTTTAAATAATCCTTTAATCAACTGCTTGGAAAATTCTAAATCATAAATGTATTATAAATGTTGGAAGGTTATGTAGATTAAATAATTTCTTCATTAATCTAACCAGTCTTACATTATGGATGTAAAAGTGTCATATTTTGGAAGCAAAATATGGTTATGGACTGGTATACTGTAAGAGATATATGATATTTCTGTCTGGTTTTGTAGATGTTCATATTTGCTAATCACCAATTTTCTTCAGCTCACTCTACAGCCACTCTACTATATTAATCCCAGCCCCAGAGCTACCCTTATCCAAAAGAAATCAGCTCATTAATGATGTCTAGAATCAATAGGAGACTGAGCTAAGTGACGTTTTCCCTACATGTGTTCTTTACAACACACATTTGTAATGTGTTTATAGACAATTTTCTGTTTGCCCTGCTTGGGACAAAGTTAAGTGATAGCATGTGATTGTGCAGAAACAGTATATCAGAGAGAAAAATTTTGACTAATCTCTTAAAGGAAAGTTATTATTTGAATTATTATTGAAGAAACGTGAAAAGACAGGAACACTTTTAACCAAGGTCCTTCTGTTTAGTTGCAGAGAATGAGCTGAAATAGCTTGTGTCAATCTATGGAAAAGAGAAGGGATTTTAATATTATGCCTTGTAAATTTCCAGAAGCATAGGAATGTAAAGTACCTCTTCTCAGCCCAAGCATATAATTCCATGGAGCTGACCTTCTTTTAGATTTTTCTCTAAAATTATAAATCTGAATAAGCTAGAAATAACTGTGTAATAAATGAAATTTCTGCTAGAAGGGTTCAGGTGTTCCAAAAGGGAAACAGCTGCAATTCGTATATCCTGCTCTTTCCCTAGACACTTCAAACCTAACTTCTACAATGATAAATAATACAATGATGAATAAACATGACAGAGAGAAAGTAGAGAGCATGGAATAAGGTGATTCAAAATGTTTAGCTATGACATGGCTCTTGAAGAGGCAGGTTTGAAAACATCCTTCTTCGTATCTGGAGTTCACAATACGTCTGACACTGGTTTTACCATATTAAAAGTCATTATATACTAAAATAAGTAAATAGATCATCTGGATAAACCTTTATCCTAAACCATTACCAGACTATACATTTTTTTGTATTAGTTCTAACCATAATTTGTTTTTAAAGAATAATTTTATCCACCAGTAGGAATTATAATTCTATTTAATGATCATTTTAATCAAAAGTTATACATTATTATGGCAGCAGGATTGATATTTTTAGCCAATGAGGCCAGACTGATTAGAGGAGGATCACTGAAAAGTTTTTTTTAAATATAAACAGTATGTGCTCTAATATATGCAACAACTGGCCCACTCCCTTCCTTCCTCCCTTCCATCCTCCTTTCCCTCTTTCCCGCTTCCTAATTTTCCTTCCTTCTGCCTTTTTGTCTTCCTCCCTTTTTATGCAGTGTAGGTCATTTTCCCATGTTACAGAATCACAAAGATACATAATACTTAAAAATAAAAGAATTGGAAAATACAACACTTGTGAAGTGTTTGCAGGACGACTTTATTTTCAAACTGTAAATCAAGTGCGATAATTTACATCCTGGTTGCAAAGCTGTACAAAAATATGAGAAGGGCTGTTTTATCCTCTTTCCTTCCCTTCTCCCAGAGCATGAAATTATGTGAAATGTTGCATAAATTGAAGGGAAAATTTCCATCAACTGGAGTATGGCTAAATATAGAGGAAACTCCAGTTTGTGCTGCACCAGAAACACACAGTTAAGTTCATCATAGTCTGGCCAAATATTTAAAAAATTGAACAACTCATATGGTGCCAAGATGTATCTTAATATGCAGTCTTAACTCACATTTTCTTTTCTTGTAGTTCCACAGTCACTATCTAAACATAAGAAGGCACTGGCTTTTCCAGACAGAAAACTGTTTCTCTCTTCCTTTTGAGAGTTCACACCTAAGTGTCTCGTAAACATAATAGCTTAATAAACAGACAAGAAAGGTTCAAGGAAATGTTCACTTTTCTTTCCTACTGTTTGAGCTAACTATCTATAGAAAAATAAAAAGCTATACAGTAGTCATGGTGGGCAAAATCTTTATTATTTTCAGATCTTCCCAATAGCCAAAAAAAGAAGGTAAAGATTTATGTATTGTTAATGTACCCATCAGTAAACTGGATACCTCTTGGTCTAACTAAGGAAAACCAATAAACCACAGTTTAGTAGTTCCTGAAAACTTAGTTCACCTCTGTTACATACAACAATGGATATCTGTAATTCTCTACCTTGTGTACTAGGACCTAACCTGCATTGAAATTCTTAGTCTTGATCTTGATCTCTTCTTGTTTATCATCCTTTTACTGTTATTACGTCCACAGCTTGGCTACATTTCCTATGAGGCCTAGGAATGGGGTAACTGTGATTCTGAGATTTGTTAATCTTCGTGAAGCAATCAACCAATATAATTAGGACTCTTTCTTCATTCAGTTGTCTGAATTCACTGTCCTTAGAAATTTTTTTGTCATACCTAAATGAACTCATGCTTCTGAGAGCAGGATTGTGTATAATTTATTTTATTTTTTCAGTCTGTGATAGACAATGTTTCTTAAACATGGTTTTTCTATAATTCTATAGTATCTAAACCAAAAATTCAACAGTACAAGAAAATTCATTAATAATCTTTATAAGTATTCCAACTATTTTTTACAAGTATCTTGTTACCTGTATTGATATGAGGTATGAAATTCCTCATATTCATAATTTGTATTCCTGAATTCTTGTGTGTAGGCATAGAAGAAAGAAAACTTTACTGTAGATAAATACAGTGCATAACTACAATGTGTTCAAATGGGAATTTCTGTCTGTGTAACATAAGAGGACTTTGAAAAGCATATTTACACTTCCACAGTAAAGAAACATAGCTGAAGCATGCTGAGATTTTTTTTTTTATTTCATACAGTTAACAATAAATTTCTATTTTGAACACTACACTTAATATTAAGCAGTACTTGTAATCTGTTTCTTCAGAGTATGATATTTTATAATGACATCTCATTTAAAAAAACAGTGGTGAGAGAGAAAATAATTGAATAAAAGCATTCAATTAGGGGTAAAATTAAAATCAATATATGTAATTTTTAGCTATCAAAGGGACCCTCAGAAAATTCGTGAGAACACCTAACTGAAAGTGCCAGGAATCTTTTCTTTGTGAAATTATATCTCACAATAAAAATTGCCAATAGTTGGTGAGGTTACCGGAGAAACAGCGTCGTAGCAAGGTAAGAAATCACACTGTATGGTGTCATGTCTTTAATGGATTATATAAAATGAAAATAGAAGATGAATTTACATCGAATAGTGCCATCATTTTTTTTTTCCTTTGGCCTTTTAGATGGTCTGTTTATCAGCAACAACAGCAAGAAAAGCTGTTTATATGTTATTTTTACTTTATTTACTAGTAAAATAACACAGGCCATTAATTTATCATGCATTAATTTATCATGCATTAATTTATCATGGTGCTCTTAAAGACTGGTAATTTTCATCCTACCATAGACCATTCAAAAGTGTGTTTTCCCTAATATAACCTCAGGTTGATATTGTGCACACCTTGTGTAGAAAGAGTAAGTTCACATTTTCCATCATCCCTTTCTGATAAATTACAAAACTACCTTTATTGTAATTATAAAATAAAGTAGATTTCATATAGCAGTTATTTCAAAAATAGGACTAAATGTCAAAAGCAAAGAGATAAATGAAATCCGATCTATAAAAAATTTCCCAGTAGGTAGTCCCTCTGACTTTGTTCATCCAGATTGTTTAGCATTTGTTTACGTCTGCCTTCCAATTAAGATAGCAGAAAGGCAAACTTTTTTACAGGGATTTAGCAGACAACAAAAGCAGCATGACTATTAACAGGTTATCATCAGGCCAAAGATACGGAGATGCATGATGGGCAATGAATTATAGTCTGTGAATGAGTTTGAAATTTCTACCTTGTACTGTTTTCTCTACTCTTCTTTCATTAGACTACCGCATCCAGTACAAGAAAGAAATGTACCTGTCAGAGTGGGTCCAGAAGAGAGAGAAAAATTATTAGAGGTCTGGAGCACCTCTCCTATTAAGAAAGGCTGAGAGAGTTGGGGTCGTTCAGCCTGGAGAACAGAAGGATTCAGGGATACCTTATTGAGGCCTCTTAATAAAGCTGGAGAGAGACGTTTTACCAACAGGAGAAAGTGAAACAGATTTAAACTGAAAGAGGGTAGGTTTAGATCGTATAGAAGGAAGAAATTTTTTATAATGAGGGTGGTGAGACAGTGGAACAGGTTGCCCAGAAACAAACTTAAGTAAATCTGACTAAAGATTTTATTTATAGTTGGTGAAACTGGTATAAAGAATCTCACACATCTATTAAAGTTTTTTTCATGTATTATGAATCTGAACTTTGTGGCTTAAGTTTATATTTAAATAGTTCAATATAGATAGTGAAAAATTCTGATGAACTTATGTAAGATGACTTGTTTTTTTCAGTCAGACTGTTCATATAAGTTCAGATTTATGCATATACACATACAGAAAAAAATTCCACGTAATAAAGAGCATATTTAATCTGTTATCAACATTTTCTTGAAAAAGAGAAAAATGATATGGAACAGCAACTCATTTGGTTCTTTCATCCTTGTAGAAACTAGATCAAATGTTTTAATTACACTTTTCAGATTTCCTTGTCTCAATGAAAATGCATTTTGCAATATTTTTATGACTGTTTATCATAACTTAATGTCCAGAATTAATTTGCATTTTTATAGTGACATACTGTGTCACGAGATGAATTTACTAATAAAATATGAAAAAAACTTTTGTAACTATTTTTCCAGAAACGAGTGAGAAGACTGATATTTATTTCCACAAGAATAAACCTGCTTCTGGGTTTTTTTGTTTGTTTGGGTTTTTTTTTTATATACTTCTAATTTTTAACCCTATTTCCATACACAAGAATGATAATTAGTGGAAAGTTAAATTGTTAAATTTTGCTTTTTTGTATTGAAAAACATGTCTCCACATATATAAATGATAAAACCAGCCATATTACATTTTATGACTAGGTTTGGGTTTTCATAGCAAATGAAGAACATGTCAGTGTGTGCATCTATACATCTGTGCACACTCGTGTGTGTGCACACAGTCATGTGTATGGTAAACAGTGAATGCATACTTAGAGTGAAATTTTCCAGAAAGGTTTATGCTTTGTCCTATTGCATTCCAATAGTTTTGTGGGAATCTTGTTCTCTGAGGGAGTCAGCAATTCTTTCTCACTTATCTGTTAAATAATGAAAGAAACTTTAATTCGTTCTCCTTGTGCTTACCTTGTCCCAGATGCAAGAATGAATCAGCAAACAAATGCTTTTCCCTGTCACATTCTTACTGATTGTACGCCTGGTTCTCAGGATGCCTTCCAACAATTTCTTCCATGAATTTTAAGAAAAACCTGAAGAGCAGTTGCCAAATCTCATTTGGGTTCAATTAACAATGAACAGTGGAAGAACACAACTAATTTTATACTCGCATTTTTGCTAGCCATTTCTATAGACAAATGAGTGTCAAAAGACCTAAGGTAAACTGTATATTGACATATTGACACTTTGGAAGTTCCTCTGCATGCTAATAAAGCTTTCAGAAACTGTCATTCTTAAATAAATAATATTCAATGTTAGACCTATCCAGTGGACTACAGACACTTCTTTGGTTGGGTGGGTCAGGGCTGGTGGTGGTTTTGACGTTTTTTTCCTTATATGTGCAAATCTCAAGCATTTCCAAAGATATCTGAGAAGTTCAGCTAAAAATTACTGAGAAACCTACAAATACTAATATACTTGCATGAAAAGTGAGGTAGAGACACTTAAATTTCAGCTTTGAATCTATTAGTTTGGGATCTGCTATTATCCTTATGAATACTTCTCCCTGTTACATTTTCTATTTGCCTCCAAGATGGAGTTCAGTTTTGCTAAATCAACACATTTCTGAGTGTATTACAGAAAATGAAAAAAATGTCTACTTCAAATATTGAAGATGGGTTGGAATAAATGCCGATTTAAAATAAATTCTGAGTATCCATTGACTACAGTATAGCTAGATGATTTTTATCTCTCCAATCTCTTTTTCTTGCAGAGCATACATTAGGTTTGATTTGCACTAAGCTGACACTATTTGTTAGTTTTAAACCATTGTAACATTAAAAATTAGCGTCAGGAGACAGTCTTCCTTCATGTCTTTGATTTCCACTTAAATTACAAAAACAAACAGCCAAACACTTAATCATGAGTATCTTGAGTAAAACATTTATTTTTCTTCTACAGAAGAACACAGTCATAACATTGAACTGTTAATCTACGCATATACCTGATCCAGGTAGCTATGTATGTCATTATTTTTATTTTTTTAATTTATTTTCTCTTTCCAATCATTAAGTATATTTGCTTAGTTTACAGTCCTTTTTATTAAATTGCAGTATGAGTTTTCAAAAAACCTGCTTAGTAGTTAAGCATCTAATTATCATTAAAACCAAATGTGAGTACTTGTGTGGTTGCTACCTGTCACTGGTATCTTTGAATTTTAATTCTCCTTTTGTGTGTGTACTTATGTGTCGTTTTTTTGGGTTTGGTTTTTTTTTCTGGGTAATTTCAGATAATTTTGCTCCTTTGTTAAAATAAACAACCTTCTCCCTTTTTTGTCGTTGATTATGAACTTTATTTTAATAACAAGATCTTTGATATAGTTTTACTGGGCTTTTGGTTTTTTTTTGTTTTTTTGTTTTGTTTTTTTTTTTGTGGGGTGGGTTAAATGGTGTTTATTCTTTTCTTTGAATGCTTTGCTTTTTGCATCTTCTTTTTCTTTTTTTCCTGGACATTCTTAGTGTAAAGTTTCACTAAAAAAGAGAAAGAGTTGTGGCCATGGTTTTCTTGGAAATGGGCTAGTTCCCTCAAACTACCATAAAACTGTACCAGATTTGCATGATGCTCACTGAGAAACAACCAGTAGTGATTATCTTTGTCCCCTTGCACAGTTTGTCCCACAGTGATTGTCAAGCATTTGTCAAGAAACAGCCAAACAAATCAGGTCTGCACAAGGACAGAGTAGGAAGCTGGATAATTAAGTAAAACCTGAATAATTATGCTTCATTCATATAAAGTTTCTGAATGCTCTAAAGCTCACACATTAATAAACTTCCTTTGTAAAGCAAAAGAGGGCAAAGATGTACTTTTTCAATATTTCAGTACTATGGTGAATCTGTGCACATTTGTAATGATATCATTTGAAATTCTAGTGAGGTTCAGTTGCCTGGCACAAGATCAGCTTCTTACCTGCCCCAATGATATCAGTGCAATGCATTTATAACATCTGTATTTATAAAAGAAACATTGTAATTAGTGAAATTTTTATTCTTGAACCTTAGTTATCATCATCATTGCTATAGTTCCAGTCTATTACCTTTCTCCTGGAGTGGCATTCCTTGCCTAAATTCACTGTCTCTGATAGATGCTTCTTACCAGTATTTCATGCAGAATCCTCTTGGTTACTTTTAGTCATACAGAGCTGTTAATCATAAAACCATTTTCACTTTTGACATCTGTTCTTAGAAACTGTAAATGACAGTCACAAGAACGCACACTTGGCCCACTCGTTTTTCCCACAATGACCCTAGAATTTCTTTATTTTTTTTTTCATTGCTGCAGGCTATAAATACTGAAAATCCTAATTAAAACACAAAGTTTGACTCTGTTCTCTTCAGGGATTACAGGAACTAAGTGAAAGGAATGTGAACTAAAAAATTACACTGGTCCCAACAAAGACACCCTCAGAGTTTTAAATTGTTAACTTTTCTTTGCTCTGGGATCATGTACCTTGTAAGGGAAATGGTTACTGTGGAAAAACTAATGAATGTAGACATCATTCAAACCAGTTTCACACATAAATGAAGTGTCAATGTGAATAGAATTTCAAACAAAAACATCTAAGCAATTATGCAAGAAGGAAAGAATTATATTTGCTAGATACAAAGACAGCTTTGTTGCTTCTGACTTCATAGAAATAAGCGCACTTATGTTTGTGTGTGTATGTAAAGTATGCCTTTACAGTAGTAGTAAGGCTTCACCACTCAAGTGAACCAGGCAAGAAAACTGACACATTTTCCAGAGCTGATGTCAAGAGCTGTAGGTCAAGGTCATGCTAAACATAATACATTCTGCCTATACAAGGCAACTTTGTTTGATTGTTGCCTCTCCTTTTATTTCTTTTATTTTTTTTTTCCTCTAGAGAGATGTAACAATCTGAAAAGGGGAAAAAATAGAAAAGTAGCTCTATCTGTCAGAATCTTGCCTGGCTGTAGCTTCCCCATTGATGGAGAAACCAGAGTTAGACCAGTCCAGATCAGACCAGACCAGACCGGAAGAGAATAGACCAGAACAGAACAGGACAGGCTAGGCTAGGCTAGGATCAGATAGATTATAGTAGAATGGAGATAAAAAAAAAAAAAAAAAAAGTAAAGAGAAAAAAAGGAAATATTAAAGCATGTTTTTAAGGGCATTGCCCGAATGCCTCTTAAAAAAAGCTGACAGGCTTGACACATGGATTACCTTTTCCAGTGCTCTTCTAGGGTTTCACGACCTTTTCAGTGAAAAAAAAATGCTTTCTAACGTCTAGTGTAAACCTTCCCTGGTTCAGCTTTGAGCCATTAATTTGCTACCTTTAATAATTGTTTCTATTTCTTCCAGGGTAGGTATTCTTGATTTACAAATAATATAAATGGTTAATAGAATCCATTAACTTTCAACTCCAGTAATGCTTTATATCGCAACTACATTTAAAATACCAATGGGAAATAGTATCCAAATGCACGGGTTTTGACCTTTTTTTGAAACAGTGAAAGATTTTACAAGTAGTAAATTTATTTATTTTTGCATTTCACCTGTATTTCTTTGGCTAAAACTGGGGAACACTAGTGAGCTTCGTTGCACTCTATTATAATACCCAAAACAAACCTGATATCTTGCTTTCTCTATTATTTGGTGTGTGTTTTAGGTTAATCACAGTCATAATAAATTTAGTCAAAAATGCAATACTACTGGTTTGTTTATCAGTTCAGGCAATAATTGCATATCTAATTCTTTTAGAATAAAATTATGTTTATTTAGTAAACAGCATTAAGAAGGTTATTCAGATCTGACTTTTTTTTGCAGATACAATTACTAGTTTCTTAAAGCAGATTTTTTTTTTTTTCTCTTCTGGGTTGCCCCTGCAATAATGTAGAAACAAATTGTGCTTCTTTCAGAAAAATCTAATATCCCAGAATCATACAGAATTACTATATGTACCCAGCTATCAGTTGCATGCATGTGCAAACTGTTCATTGTTTTCAACAGTACGCTACATTAATGTAACATCTGAATACATAACCACTGCAAAAAGACAACCAGTTTTCACTATATTTGTCAAGAGGCCCTTCAATTAGCAACCTACATTCTCTAGACAGTCATTAGGGAGATAAAGTATTCCAAAACGGAGATTCAGCTCTTGAAAGGCCTGAACTATGGTTTCCTTTCTACTGAAAATGCTGCTTTGTGACAGCAAGCTGGCCTGGGCACTCGGTAATGTCACAGAGCTAATCACAATTTATACACTTAGGTGTTCGACTTATTTAATAAAATGTACTTGGAATCTAAGCCTGTGCTCTATTATTCATCGGTTTGATCTTATTTAATTTTGAGAATGGGATGGGATGGGATAGGATAGGATAGAATAACATGTGATATGATACCATGAGATATGATAGGATAATTAAGTTGGAAGAGAGCTACAACAATCATTTAGTCCAACTGCCTGACCATTTCAGAGTTGACCTCAAGTTAAAGCATGTTATTAAGGGCATTGTCCAAATGTCTTTTAAACACCAACAGGCATGCGGCATCGACCACCTCTCTAGGAAGCCTGTTCCAGTTTCTCAGTCTCCTCTCAGTAAAGAAATGGAATTGTGCACTTCAAAGGCTGCAACATTCATATATTTATAACTTTCCATTTTAAAGAGGAGAAATGTACAGACATAAAATTCAGGGTTCAAATCTACAAAAGGACTTAGCTGTGACATGATTCAGAATTGCTATGGGTTTCTTTTCCTCTGTTTTAGGAATCTTAAATCTTACTCCCAAAGCAGAATTTAGAGTCAATAAATAGCTTGAGTGAGATGAAAAAAAGTTAGGCAATAACTTTTGACTTTTAACTATTATACTAGCCTACTCATGTTAGACTTTTAGTTGTTATCCATTCAAGAATCTAATTATGCAAATAAATGATGCCATGATTCACAACCCATCACTTCTGAATTAAAGTATGTAAATCATATAATATAATTAACTTTAAAGTGCTGAAAGCAGAAGTGATCAACAAAATAGTTGCAGTGCTTTCAATAAAAGCCTTTAAGCTACTGATCTATGGATGATAAGAGGAAAAAGCAAAACTTGTGAATAAGTCCAGTCACTGAGACAATTAATTTGAAAAAAAAAAAAAAGCAGTAAAAAATAAAAGAAAAAAATTAATAATTAATGTAGATTTAGGTTAGAGGCAGACCTACAAAAGTTCTCACTTTTTTTTTGTATTAAGATTGGTAACAACATCATGAATATTTTAAAGCACAAATCCAGAGCATGAGGTAAGTTAAATAGTTGGATGACAACATTGTTTTTAGTCTTCAGAATAAGTAGCTTCAGAAGTTGAGATAATACATGGTATCTGGGCAATGAAGGCTAATTAAAATCACTATAGAAAAATGCAAACTTATGCAAATAGAAAAAAAAATTTGAACTTGCACAGGCTGATGGATTCTAAATTAAGTGTATCCATCCTAACAGAAGTAAAATAAGAAACAAATATAATTTTTAAAAGCTCAGGGGAAACGTTCAATGTCCACTGGCTGTCAACAAAAGAAAACAAGTAGCAAAGTATTAAAAAAAAGAATAAATGAAAATTTTGAAAATATTATATCAGAAGGATACATTCTCTTTGATATAAATAAAACAAGTACAACATTCAGAGAACAACAGCAAGAAAAAACACTCCAGAGTTATTTTACTGTATTACTGTAAGTAGGTATTAAACATAACGGAACTCACAAAACAGATGAACAGTTGATTGAAATTCATGTAGTGCCTTGATTTTATTAGCATTGTCCAATTTACAGCAACTGAAAACCGCCAAGTTTAAAAAAGAAATGAATAACAGATGACATGACTGAGAAGTATGAAATAAAAAATACTTTAAAAGGAATTACGTGTTCTCGTTTTTCCCTTTCTTTAAAAGAATCACAGAATCACAGAATCCCAAGGGTTGGAAGGGACCTAAAAGGATCATCTAGTCCAACCCCCCTGCAAGAGCAGGGTAACCTACAGTACATCACACAGGAACTTGTCCAGGCGGGCCTTGAATATCTCCAGTGTAGGAGACTCCACAACCCCCCTGGGCAACCTCTTCCAGTGCTCTGTCACTCTTACAGTAAAGAAGTTCTTCCTGATGTTAACGTGGAACTTCCTATGTTCCAGTTTACACCCATTGCCCCTTGTCCTATCACTGGATATCACTGAAAAAAGCCTAGCTCCATCATCCTGACACCTACCCTTTACATAATTGTAAACATTGATGAGGTCACCCCTCAGTCTCCTCTTTTGCAAGCTAAAGAGACCCAGCTCCCTCAGCCTCTCCTCATAAGGGAGATGTTCCACTCCCTTAATCATCTTTGTGGCTCTGCGCTGGACTCCTTCAAGCAAGACCAAACCCTTCAATAAAAAAGTTAAAAAACCTACCTCCAAACCCTTAGTAGCAGTGAAATAAAAATATACAGGTTAGGGGTGGGGTTAAAAGCATTTTGTTAAAAATTGATACAGCAAAGTGGTGAGGCATACGTTTTATTCTCTGATACGCTATGCAGGTTTTGATTTCAGCTTCTGTTATGCTCTTTCCTCTTGACTTGGAGTCTTTGTTCCTTCTCATGTCTTTTCCTCATAACTTTTTTAGCATGACCTACTCTAAAACATATTTTTTGCCATCAATATTAAAGTAGATTACTACTGAAATAAGTATGTTAGAAGAAGAAAAATCCCTCCTAGTGCAAAAATAAACAAAGAGGCAGAAGATCAAAATAAATTTCAGAGAATGTTAATGCATGCAGAACCACCTGATTAAACTCTTGGGAAATGTTGCCTTGACTATATCCCTGGAAACAATTCAGAAGTATTTTATTTTTATACGCATTTAAATTCCTTTCTCTATTCTTCTTAAAAAAAAAAAAAAATATATAGCATTCTTTAATTTAAAAAAAAATAAACCCAAAACAACCAACACCCAAGTTCTTTGCATTTAAAATGTGAGGCTATGTTATCTTTTGTTTTCTTTAAAGAAACAAAATTATCTTCAAGTGAGATTATTTAAGATGAACCTAGTGTTTCATTGTTTAGTGAACAAGTCCTAACAATGTAAGTTGCCAGTCAGTCAGTCAGACAGGGGAATTAGGAACTCAGTTCTATGTTAGATGCCTAAATTCTGTTAGATATCATCTTCCTCTGGACATCTGCAAAATTACCTGCTTCTGTCTGTTTACTAAGAAAGGCATGCACATGTAGGATGCAACATCAGTAAACATCCAAACAGCACATGAAAACACATTATACAAGTGAACATGGTATAAATCTACAGGCAATAAATTATCTCGTTTCTAAACCAAGTCTTTCTTTCTTACATTATTTGTACCTTTCTGTACCTATGATTGTCTCAATTTTTGAGAGAACTATTTCATTTGAATAAAGTTATTTTACTATGCTTTTAAACAAAATTACTGGGTTTTTTTTTTTGCTATTCCTATTGTTATTTATAAAAAAATATAGACAAAATATGAAGTTATATAGAGTCAAAATTCTCTCCTCCAGTCCACATTAGTCAAGGAAAAAAATGCGTGAAATTATACTTCTGCATTTTGAATTGCAGGTATACTGTAATAGTTATACAGAATAAATTTTTGTAGCATTGCAGCATTTGGAAATGAAAGAGGATTCAGGTGTTACAAGAGAATTAATATCAGTGCCCCAGGTCCACTTTTGTCTCTGAAAAGTTGGAAGTTATTTAATTGAAATGATTCTTTGGAAATCTACAGCCCAAATATAATTAGGACTGATTTGGGGGTGTCTTGTGTTTTTGTTGAGGTTTTGGGGAGGGTGTTAATTATATGGTGGAACATACTCAGTGGAAAACAGAATAAGTTTGCTCATGGTAAGAATTTCTCTTTCTCTGGAAATGACAGAAATCACCACTCTATATAATGATCTTGAAGTCCTTATTAAGAGAGTTCACCTTCATCAGAACAGTAAATTTGATCCATGTAAGTTGCTGCAGTTAAAATTTTGTATTATATAATTTTACTAAATAACAAAAGATAAATGAAGCTGAAGTCAGACACTGATAAATTTTCTCTGCAGAAAATATTTTCACAACAAATGGTCTCTAAATACGTAACTTACATGAAATATATGTCCTGGTGGTCATTTTCACAATAAAAAAAGTTAAGTAATGAAAAAATAGACAATTATGGACCTTAATCAACTGAGTAGTTAGAATAGAAAATCCTTTGCATGTAAGCTAAACAAAGCAGAGAAATGTTAATGATCTATACCTAAGTAAATGATGCATGACAAAGAGTAATTTGTATATTTTCCAAGATCTTTTTAAAGTACCACATGATTTTTCTTTGGTATGGCTAAAATGATTTACAACTAAAGAAGACTAAAATATCTTCTATTTCAGATCTCTTTTTTCTTTGTTTTTTTTTAATTAATTTTATTCACTTGAGCTTTTCACTGTATGACATGGCATTACACAGTTGTTAACATAGCAAAAAAAAAAAAATCACAGCATGCACAGAATTAGATTTTTCAGCTGTCTTTAAGTATTTAATAAGTGGTTTGTTTCCATTTTGAAAAAAAATGATGGGGCCCAAAGCTTTGAAGAAGAGATCACATAACCTGTAACAAGGTTTCTGTGTTCCAGAAGGAGGGAGGATAAAGATGCCTTCAACATTCCCGTGGTTTGGAATAGTTTTACTGTTGGTCTCACCTTTGTGGACATTTACAAATGTTTATTTATTCTCTGGAGAGTAAAACTGTTTCTGTATCACCCACTCCTACTGTTGTATAAATGGATATTTCTTTAGTAGCTCACCTAAAATCAGTTGTTTAAACTTTAGGCTTCAAGGCTAAGCCAACCGTCTGTCTTTTTTCTTCAGCTGACGAAGGCAGAAAGAGAAGCCTCTCAAGGCAGGTATTTAAGACTCGAATTCTCAAACACATCTCTCCTTCTCAATCTCTCTTTCTCTTTCCTCCTCTCCACCCTGTGACCTCAGGAATAGCTTAGAGTCCAGACAGATTCCTGACTTAAACAAACTTTGTCTCCTTCTATCCAAGATGTCTTTCGTCAACACCTTGCATGCTCACAATATCTAAGTTTTCGTCTTAGGGCAGAATCAGTTTTGTATTATGCATTTTTGCTGTGCTCAGTAGACACTTATGAGAGGTGTGGTTGACCTCCTAGATGTAATAACATATGGTAAGTTACTCTTAACTACCTTATTATTCATTGTATTTCATCTGTTGATTTAATGTTTCGTATTTGGCCCAATGAAAATTTGTGATAAGCTGTCAAATATGTAGATATTAAGATGCTTCCTTTGACATGTGATTTCTAAACAATTGTTATAAAATAGAAAGGTAACACATTAGCAAGAAAGGCTAACAGAAAAACAGAATACAAGTCTGAATTTCAGGAAAATATCCTGTGATAATAGGTGAAAAAAAAAAACAAACCACAGCAAAAAAACCAAAACCCTAGCCAAAAACCAACAACAAACAAGCTAAAGAAACCCACAAACAAGAAAAAAAAAACCACAACAAAACCAACCAAACAAGAACTAAAACCGGAAGAAATTTGTATGCAACAGCAGCAACAAATACCTTGACAGGAAAGCATTGTCTTAATAATATATTTTGCTACCTTTTCTCATTTTTCTAACTCTGTTATTCCATTTTGCTAAAAAAAAAAGCTGCTTTTAATTTTACACATTAAAAAACATAAACAAAAACACACAAAACAAACAAAAAAACCCCACTAAGCAACCAACCAACTAACCAAACAAAAAAAAAACGCAAACAAACAAACACAAAAACCCCACTTTTCACACTTCATTATAACGGATGTAGAAAACTGTTCAGACAATCCATGTGAGGTAGATTAAAAGTGAGGTCTGAAAATGTATCACTCTTGGAATTTTTTATGGCTTCCAGAATTGTAACAAACTCTTAGTGATTCTATCTCCATCCTTAGGAAACCTTCTTTATTTCTCTCACCTGAGAGGTTTTGCTGTCTACATGCTCTTTACTGCTTTCAAGAATCAGGTCTCTAGTCTAACTACTTGTCTGCTTGCTGTGAGTCCCGAGGCTTGCTGCCCCATCCCATGACCTGATGCTCCCCCAAAGGATCATATCCAGCTGCTCTGATAGAGAACATGCTATCTATCCCTCTATCGTGGTTTAAACAAAGTTAGTCATAAATCATGCAATCGCTCTCTCACTCCCCCGCTTCTTGCCCTCCCCCTACACCTGGAGGGACGGAGAGGAGAATCAAAAAGAATGCAACTCCCACAGGTTAGGATAGGAACAGTTTAGTAAACTAAGGTATAACACAAATCACTACTGCTACCACCAATAATAATAATGCTAAAGGAAATAACAAGGGAAGAGAACACAACACCTCAGCACCAGCTGACCGATAACTCACCCAACCCCACCCGACCAAGCACCGACCAATACCTAGTCCAACCCTGCAGTGTGCTAGCCCTTCCGGGTAACTCTCTGTTACATCCTGGGCATGACGTGCTGTGGTGTAGAATACCTCTTTGGCTAGTTTGGGTCAACTGTCCTGTCTCTGCTTCCTCCCGGCCTCCCCTCGTCCCTGGCAGAGCATGAGACTCACAAAGTCCTTAGTCAGAGTAAACATTACTTAGCAACAACTAAAAACATTGGTGTTATCAGCTCTGTTCCCAGGCTGAAAGTCAAAACACAATATTGCACCAGCTACTAAGAAGGAGAAAAAAATGACTGCTACTGCTAAAACCAGGACACCCTCTCTTCAGAAACTTCCAGTAAACCTGAATGTGACATCCAGAGAAAGACAAATATTCAAGCTTCCTCTCTACAAGCATCAGACTGTAGAGACGTGATATCTGATGATGGGGAACGTGCTGTAAACCTCAGAAATTATTAGTTATTACCATAACAAAAAGCACAAATAGAATGTATGTCAACTCTTTTGGAACAGGAGAAAACAGTAACAGTCATGACTTTAGAACTAGTCGTGCATTCCTTTTTATGTATATTAGATTCATTTGTGCAAACTCTATGAATCTGCTGCTTTTAAACATATAAGGAATAAACTGTAGTCTGAATAACACAAGGTAATAGCTGGCACATTTGGCAAGATTACATTCAAATCTCCCAACAGACAACAAATGCAATGAAACTTGTTTTAAAGAGATTTCAAAGCATAAATTTAAAATATTTTTCTGTATTTAAAACTTTTTTCTTCTCACTGTACTAAGATTCAATTTCCAGTCATGTTAGTTTACTGTTCAAAATTACATTGATGTGGGAATTCTGTATGTGTATATGTAATATAGAACTGTTACCTTCTGAAAAACAACTTACGAAAGGAAAAACATGCACACCACACTCCCTCCACCACCCCGCCCCGAGAATTGATATATGTAGTTATTCAGCCACAAATTAAATCAAGGATTTTCCTGGACTTCTTTATTAATACAGAATTAGGAACTAGTCTACCTCATCTAGACATCTTTTTTTGTCTAATTTCTACAGTCAGTGGAAGGTCACTTTTAAAAGCTGCCAGAAGAAAATAATTTTAATCAAACACAGATGCCTTTTCTGTTGAGCATGAAGTCTTTGTCGAAGGGCAGCACTGTTTGCAGATCGTGGATCCCTTTGTCAAAAATAGAACTTACCATTGTTCCCACCCAGTCTGTGCACTAGATCAAATAATTCACAGAATCACAGAATCCCAAGGGTTGGAAGGGACCTAAAAGGATCATCTAGTCCAACCCCCCTGCAAGAGCAGGGTAACCTACAGTACATCACACAGGAACTTGTCCAGGCGGGCCTTGAATATCTCCAGTGTAGGAGACTCCACAACCCCCCTGGGCAACCTCTTCCAGTGCTCTGTCACTCTTACAGTAAAGAAGTTCTTCCTGATGTTAACGTGGAACTTCCTATGTTCCAGTTTACACCCATTGCCCCTTGTCCTATCACTGGATATCACTGAAAAAAGCCTAGCTCCATCATCCTGACACCTACCCTTCACATAATTGTAAACATTGATGAGGTCACCCCTCAGTCTCCTCTTTTGCAAGCTAAAGAGACCCAGCTCCCTCAGCCTCTCCTCATAAGGGAGATGTTCCACTCCCTTAATCATCTTTGTGGCTCTGCGCTGGACTCCTTCAAGCAATTCCCTGTCCTTCTTGAATTGAGGGGCCCAGAACTGGACGCAATATTCCAGATGCGGCCTCACCAAGGCTGAGTAGAGGGGGAGGAGAACCTCTCTTGACCTACTAACCACTCCCTTTCTAATGCACCCTAAGATGCCATTTGCCTTCTTGGCCACAAGAGCACATTGCTGGCTCATGGTCATCCTCCTATCCACCAGGACCCCCAGGTCCCTTTCCCCTTCACTACTTTCCAGCAGGTCAACCCCCAACCTGTACTGATACATGGGGTTGTTCTTCCCCAGATGCAAGACTCTACACTTGCCCTTGTTAAATTTCATCAAGTTTCTCCCCGCCCAACTCTCCAGCCTGTCCAGGTCTCGCTGAATGGCAGCACAGTCCTCTGGTGTGTCAGCCACTCCTCCCAGTTTTGTGTCATCAGCAAACTTGCTGAGGGTGCACTCAGTTCCCTCATCCAGGTCATTGATGAAAATATTAAACAGCACCGGTCCCAGCACCGACCCCTGAGGAACTCCACTAGTCACAGACCTCCAGCTAGATTCTACGCCATTGACCACAACTCTCTGCCTTCTTCCTTTCAACCAGTTCTCGATCCACCTCACTACTTGATCGTCAAGCCCACACTTCCTTAGCTTATCTATGAGGATGCTGTGGGAGACAGTATCAAATGCCTTACTGAAATCAAGAAAAACTACATCTACCGCTCTACCATCATCCCTCCACCTAGTCACTTCCTCATAGAAGGCTATAAGGTTGGTCATACATGACTTCCCCCTCATAAAACCATGTTGGCTGTTCTTAATGACCCCCTCATCCTTGATATGCCTCGTGATGGAGTCAAGAATAAGTTGTTCCATCACCTTTCCAGGGATGGAGGTAAGGCTGACCGGTCTATAATTACCCGGGTCCTCCTTCTTGCCCTTCTTATAGATTGGTGTGACCTTTGCCATCCGCCAATCCTCAGGCACCTCGCCCGTTTCCCACGACTTACCAAAGATGATGGAAAGTGGCCTAGCAATGACCTCCGCCAGCTCCCTCAGCACCTGTGGGTGCATTCCATCCGGACCCATCGATTTACAGATGTCCAGTTTGCATAGCTGATCCCTAACCCAATCCTCATCTACCAAAGCAAACTCCTCCTTTGTCCTGACTCCTTCTGGGGCTATAGAAATCCGGGGCCCTCGGGGAGAGTCTGCAGGAGTAAAGACAGAGGCAAAGAAGGCATTCAGCACCTCTGCCTTCTTTATATCCTCTGTCTCCAGGGTACCCACTTCGTTCAGCAGTGGGCCTATATTGCCTCTTGTTTTAGTTTTATTTGCTATGTATTTGAAGAAGCCCTTTCTATTGTCTTTAACCCGACTAGCAAGATTGAGTTCCAAGGAGGCCTTAGCTGTCCTAATTGCCTCCCTACATCCTCTAACAACTGTCCTATATTCCTCCCAAGCGGCCAGCCCCTCCTTCCATAATCCATAGAGTCTCCTTTTCCACTTGAGTTTGCCCAGCAGCTCCTTGTTTAACCACGCCGGTCTCCTAGATCCCTTACTTGACTTCCTACTCATTGGGACGCTCCGATCCTGAGCTTGGAAGAAGCGGTCCTTGAATGCTAACCAACTATCTTGAGCCCCTTTACCGCCTAGTACACTTTCCCGTGAGACTTCCCTTAGCAGTTGACTGAAGAGGCCAAAGTTGGCCCTTCGGAAATCCAGAACTGTGGCTTTGCTAGGTATTCTATTCCTCCCACACAGGATCCTAAACTCCACCATCTCATGGTCACTGCAGCCAAGGCTGCCATTGACCGTCACCACTTCGACCAAACCCTCCTTGTTGGCGAGTACTAAATCTAGCAGCGCTGCTCCCCTAGTTGGTACGTCCACCATTTGCATTAAGAAATTATCATCAATGCACTCGAGGAACCTCCTAGACTGTGAATGACTGGCTGTGTGAGTCTTCCAGCAAATATCGGGGTAGTTAAAGTCCCCCACGACGACTAAGGCATGTAGTCGCGAGGCTACTTCCAGTTGCCTGTAGAAAGCCTCATCAACTCCTTTGTCCTGATCAGGAGGTCTGTAATAGACCCCCACAACTGTATCACCCGTGCCAGTCAGCCCCTTGATTCGTACCCACAGACATTCCACTTGCTCCTCATCCGACCCCGGACAGAACTCAATACATTCTAGTTGCTCTCTCACGTAAAGAGCAACTCCACCACCTCGCTTTGCTGACCTATCTTCACTCTTGATGTTCTGAATTCTTCATTCAAAGGTATTCCCAATAGATATGGACACTATAAACATGGGTTTTGGGGAACAAATGGGTGAATGGCTCACATGATCACCAGCCTCGGACTATCTTTATGTCTAAATAATGACAGTTAGACACAGAATGATTGAACAAATCATGTAATGCAGTATTTTGTTTTGGTTTTATGGCATAGGATAACAGCTACAATATGTCTTCTGTAGCCTGCTTCCTAAACAAACAATACTAGAAGTGAAAATACATATTGTTCTACTTCTGCTAAGTGATGTGCAAACGCACCAGATGTATGTCTTAAGTACTAAACTCTAGTTTAGAGAGAAAAGAAACAATAGCATATACAAAGCAAGAATGGTGGGATTACCATCCATGTGTCTATTTTAAATATGGATCTGTGACACATATAAACAAGTTTAAAATAAGTAATACGAATGAAACTCAAACGCATATCTTAATACAGATCATTAACACTCATCAAAATATTCACCATATTTGTATGAATAAACAGATTGAAGTCTAAGGAGCTAAAAAATACCAATGGAAACTTATGGAGAGGTACTTTACATTTGTTTGTTGCTTTGTGAAATTAGTTTATTCAATCCTTTGTCTACAGATAGTAAAGTGCATTAATTTTCAAACATAAAATCCACCAATTATATTCATGTATGTATCCATCTTTGTTACATCTTGCAAATGCCTCTATAAGGATTAACATTACGTTCAAACATACTGTCATTATTCTTAGGAAGGGCTCTTCTCAGAAAGTGGTCCCATATACTAGTTTCTGAATAATGCAGAGTACCAAAGTTTCTAAATTATGGTATTTTCTTAAGTGAGCTTCTAACTTTGCACATGCCTTGAAACTCAGTATTAAATTTTAAAGTTTTCTTACTGCTCTTTAAAACCTGTGCCCATATATCATTAATCTCACAATGGAAAGTGAAAATCATATGTGAAAAGTCTATAATGCAATCTTAATCTTCTCTCACTTTTACATCATTTTAACCACAGATATGGGTGGAAAGATGGAAGAAAAATCTATGTTTCTTGTTGGGTTTTTTTTGTTTGTTTCCTCATAATGAGACACTGACATGTGCTATCAATGATATTAAATGGCAAAACTGGTAAATATTAAAGAGCAATAAGTTCTCTAATTTTGGTATGGCAAGGAGTTTATTTGAAAAGATATGTATCTTTTATACTATTTTCTATTTCAGCTCAGGCTGAAATAACACAATAAATTAAAGGTACATCACAGTGAAAATTTGCAGGACTGTTTTTAACTGTTAACATTTTCCTGTAAACATAGAATAGGCTTGACTTGAATGTCTGTGTCATATGTATTGAACACGTTTAGGTGCTTTGACGGGTTAGGGCTGATATCAGAAGAGTAAATTTTCCAGGTACTATTGGAGACAATTAAAAAAGTAAAGCTCCTAGTCATTCTGTATTTTGGAAAGCAATTTTCCTGACGGATGGGTAGTGATGAAGATATGTATCAAAGACACATAACAGTGGAAAAAGCTTGTTGCAACCCTAGGAGAATGGAAATTTTATAACTACGATTTTCATCTGAGGTATTGAAAGAGGACATCTACTGCCATCAGACTATGGGGTTTTGAGGTGATAACTGTAAAGATACAATTTTATTCTAGGAACTGAAGGCAAGAAAAGATGAATCTTCCCATCTGCCATATTAATTTGGAGCAATGGACAAGACTGGGACTGTGAAAAGAAATGATGCTGTGGGGAGTCCTTTTTTCAACAACAACAAAAATAACCTAGGGACTCTGTTTTCCTGAGCCTTCTGCTGGTTTTCTGCAGAGAATTTGTTACTACAGGTGTTCATCAGAATAGTTCCAGCAAAGATTTTGGTTAGCAAACAAAATTCCGCCTTCTGCTGCTTGTGCTCAGCTACAGTTTTGCTACAGATTTTGCCAGAGTAGTGCCTGTCTTTGCTGAAAGAGAGAGAGACTGCCAAAGGATTTATCTTTTCTTTTGAATTGTTATTCCTTTGGTAACACACGGAGAAAAGAGGTTAATGTTTAATCATTCTTACTAGCACAGAGGCACAAACATCTGGTTGGTTGGTGTGCTTAACGACATTCACTTAAGAATGTGAGTTAGGGAATTATTACAAAACATGAAAAAGAAAATGTGACAATTTAGTCTGGTGATATTGTGCTGACTGAACATAACTGTATATTTTTAGACAGTTCTGTTAAATGAATACTCCTACAGAAGGGCTGATCAAAAGTAGTCGATAGTTTTAACAGTAGGTAAAGAATACTTACTGATTAACTTCAGACAGCTGTACCTGTTTGATATTTTAGCTTCATTTTACACTTTATTAATGAGCTAGCAGTTCGTTTTAATCTCCATTATAGACCTAATTACAGTGTGATAAAATGAGTGCCTGAGGCCATCCACATTTATGATTTTTATGTAATCAATAGGATAAATTAATGTACATGTATTGATTATGATTGTGCACTAAAAAACTGTATTCAATATCACCTGTTAACCTGTTTAGCACAAACAGAAATGCCACCTACTTGTTTTACACTTGAATTCCTCATGCCCTGGGGAAAGTGAGGCAAATGGTAACTTGCCATAATTTTAGTTAGAGGTCAATTACTCTACAAAAGAGTTTTCCCATTATTCACTTGTTTTTAAATATGCCTAGCAAATAAATGTTTCCATGTGTTTAAGGATACTGACAAGTGTTATCACTGCTAACATTTGCCCTAGGTTTTAGAGTTAGAGATTTTGCAGTTTAGTGTGTGCTATCAGATTGTAGGATACGGGTATTTTTCTGCTGGTCCTAGAATCACTTTCTACTTGGTCATTCCCCTTTTCATGACCTATGAAGCTAGTTTAAGCAAGTTTTTGATGAAAATTAATTGAATGGATCCCTAATAAAAAAAACCCTTTCGTGTCTCTATGTTTCTTACAGGGTTGGAGGGGTTTTTATGTCTCTATTCCCAGAAGTTGTTGAAGAAAAGTCCTGCATAGTAAGGAGAAGATTAAAGACAGCCAAGCACTATAATTTTAACAAAATGCCAACACCTTTTAAATATAACACATATATCAACAATTTATAATTAAAATATAGAGAAATCCTGAATATAAATTGGAAAGTAAAAGCATTCAAATGCTCATAACTGTTCCTTAAAAAAAAATTACATTTTTATTACAAACCCTAGTGCATTTTTCCCATTTTCTGAAGTTTTTATTGTTATTAAAAGTGATCAGTTCAAGTAAAAAAAAAGGAATAAAGAAGACCACATTTTTATTTTCTAATCCTATGAAAAATAAAAGCATCCACAGAGACAGAGTCTTTTCTGTATTCTGGCTGTAGCATACGCAGTCTAATAGTCAACACAAGTTGCAACTCAAAATTTTATTTTCAATGGGACAACCCCCTCCCCCCAGTAATTCAGAGTCTAAGATAATGAAAACTCTACATGAAAATAATGTATTTTTATGTTTAATATCTGGGTTTATATTCCATAAGTAATTAAATGACAAGGACATTTTGTTTTCTATTTTAGTAGACACAACAAAATAATTATAAGAGCCTGGCAGACCAATAGAGATACAAATTTAAGAAACAAACAAAAAAAAAGAAATAAAAAAGCAAACAGATATCTAGAGTAGATGATAGAATAGCTACCTCCTTAACGAACCAAATACCAACCAAAAAGATATGAGATCTTAATGGAATTTTTAAGGGGATAAAGACAACCAAATCTACTTTGGACAGTAGGTGTGTACATGTGGAATATCAATTAATACACATTTTAAAAACTAAGACATTCACCAATGACATTCTGATTGCCCAGAATAATTATATGGCGTGAATGTTAAAATATTTTAAGATATATACAGATTAACTTTTGGGCATATTTATGAACACCTAGGTGTGTTTTCCTACTGAACAATTTGAAAGGTGCTGTGTTATTGACTGTTTTCTCCTAAGAAATGATATGAGCAAGAATAGTGATGCCATGTATATTCTTGCTGGTGGAATGAAATTCCAGATTTTATTCAAATGCACAGTCCGTTTTGTTGCACACTTTGGCTTCTTCAGTACTAACGTGGGAGAAAGTACAAGAATTTCATAATAAATGGATACACCTCCCAATATCCTTGCTCACTTCCAAACCTCCCCCTCAGTCCAAACAGATTTTACAAATAAAATGACAACTAGCCATGAAAGGTTATGTCAAGTTTCCCTTTTGGAAGCTTTTGACAGTAGAACACTTATACCCTTAACTGTTCTTGTTCTTAAAAACATTCAGTTGCCTTTGAGTGTAGCTAACTACTTGACTTCAAAACCATGATGTGACGTGTTCTACAAATATAGTAAGAGTTACCATCATTTGACATGTTTGATTTTGCACTCCTTTGTTAACTTTGCATTAACTTCCAATTTATTCTCAGACAGGAAAATGTAATATACTGCTCTGAAGTACATATATATATATGCAGTTGTTATTATGAGTAAATTTTCAGGAAACCCAATGACAGGTGTACAAATTATGATCCCACTGTAATCAGTTAGAATTATTTTATCTGATTTAAGCTTTCTCTAACTCCAAAAACACCCTCATACATTTCTGTCTTTCTTGATATGTGATTTTTCCCTCCATTTCCTCATCATTCTTGTCAGTTTTCTCTGAACACCCTGAAATTCTGTAATACAATTACTGAAAAGAGGTGATGAAGGCTGAGTAACTGGTATTATAGAAAGAGGCACATCACTGGCTTGTACAATCACATAACTGTATCCCATCCTGAGTTAACATTTACAGTTTTGGTCCCTTCTTGAAGCCACATTGAGCTTGCTCAAAAAATCACTTGTCAAAGGGAAGGTGTATAAAATTAATTGTCTTAGTCTTTGGATGCTACACTGGCACCATTTTCATAATCAATGAACTCAATTTTTCAGGACGATATGTCTGAATGTAGATTGTTGGCAGAGGCCTGCAAACTCTGTGGGGCAAAGATGCAGCTGGATTAAGCCCTTCATACCTGTGCCCATGTGATACTAGCAGAAATCATGTAAGCTGTGCTAAAGGAAGCCCATAAAGGACAATAAATAAAAGCATGTACTAATGCCTGTCAAAAGCCAGTCAAAAGTGTGGTCCATTTCAGTAGAGATGGAAAGAGAATGAACGATTTATCTCTTTGTGACTTTTCCATAAACAGCCTTTTTTTTTTTTTTTTTTTGCATTATTAAATCTAACGATATTTTCTGAAAGTTCAGAAACTAATGATAGTTTCTGAAAGTGTTGCTTATGTATCTCAGGCATAGCCATGACTATAAATATATTTCTGATTCTTATAATCTCCGGATATTTATAGCATGTATAAAACCTCACTGCTCTTACACATTAAAAAAAAATAAAATAAAAAATAAAAATTTCTTCTTACATGTAAATGCATTAAAATGTATCTTGTTCTATCTCTCTAGAGCATCTTTCTGAACCAAGGAAGAAAAAGTTAAAAAAAAAAAAAAAGTAGAAATATTTAGTCAGATTGGTTTTGTTGATGTTTCCCCATTTTAGTTTTTTGGGGGTTTATTCTGGTTTAGTTTTAATAAGAGTGCACCAACCATAGTCCTGCTATTTGAAGTCAATATGAGACAAGTTTTGCTTTAAAAGCAAGTTGCTGAAGTCTTTAATGCATAAAATTCACTTCCGTTTTCACCCTACTGTTTTTTTCAATATTGTGTCTTCCACTGAAATGCCAGTATCCACCGGTATACCTGATACCACGACAGCTACAAATACAGTACTTACCTCACATAAAATCTCAGACTAATCCATTTTCATTTTGAAGTATGGTCCCTTTGTGCAGTAGGGGTAGTTACCTTCCATCCATCACATTTCTCTCTGAGCTAGTTAAGTGGTTTCACCCTGTTTGTGTTTGAAGTTCCTTTTGTTCAGTCCTGGGATGATCCAGGCTGAGCAAACAGACCAATGCCACCATATGAACCCAAAGACCTTGCGGCCAGGGGAGCTGAGAAATGCTACTCCTACAGGATATCAGTAATTTATAATTACCTTTCCAGCAGCAAGTTCAAAGAGCTACTTTGAATGGAAGCTTAAGCAAATGTTTTACTCAG
Organism: Lathamus discolor; assembly: GCF_037157495.1. Classification (NCBI taxonomy): domain Eukaryota; kingdom Metazoa; phylum Chordata; class Aves; order Psittaciformes; family Psittacidae; genus Lathamus; species Lathamus discolor. The sequence goes on along the minus strand of NC_088887.1, from coordinate 69,572,668 downwards.
AAAGAATCAACACGTATAATTATTTCATAGAAGATTACAAGTAATTGTTCATATACCATTTCTTAACGTTGCATGTTACTTGAATCTATGATCACAGGCAATGGAGACTAATGCATTCTGATGTTTAACATGTTCTGATGTAAAATCCAAGTATGACCAGATTACAGCATTTTTTGTGTACGATAGTTATTTGTGGTGTGTTGACCCTGACTGTTTGTAAATTTGGAACCTAATCCTATAAATCCGCATATTTTCCTAAAACTTTCTAGAGATGATGAGAAAGGGCTAATACTTGGAGGTAGATTACCTATGACCATCAATAAGATGTGTGACAGACAGAAGTTTGCCTTTCAACTGATTCCCTTATTTCCTTCCGTACCCTAGGAAGTCTGCAAAGAAAACCTATTTGGAAGCTTAGTGTCAAGCTTTCGAGCAGATGTTATTTCTGCCTATCCACCTCTCAGCAGATATCTCTGGCTTTTTCTCTCCAATCATCAGCTAAGAGAAAGACATGCATTATCTATACTCCTTTTCCTGCCAGCTATTAAGCTTAAGCCCCATTCTATTCCTTTTCCCCATGGGAAGATGAGCAAAGACATAGAAAAGCAGCCAAAGGCAATGAATTCCTGGAAGGGGACTGAAGTGTCAACCCCAGATCAGGAGGAAAAAAAAAAAAAAAAAAAAAGGGAAAATAAAAACCTAAGGATAAACATATAAAGAAAGAGTGAAGATGGACAGCAATGAAGAGGTAATAAATAAAGATTATTTTCAATGCTGGAGAGTATACGAGGCAGAATTTAAGCAAAAAGCAAACAGAAGTTAGGGAAATAAATACATAGAGTATAATTATGACCTCGAGAAATTTGCATTTTGGACAATTATACTGACAATTGCATAAAGCTACCACTGTGGTAGTTGAATGCAATTACATTTTAATCACATTAAATGCTTGTGTGTTTGCAGGAAGTATTGTTTCTTATCCCAAATCCTTTCAGCCATAAATACCAGTTTTGCAAAAGGAAATTTGCTCTCAAATACAGACGCAACACCCAATCGTTAGAAGTAAGCCTCTGACAGAGAAATTTACTTTAATGAGACAATTTCTTATTCATTTGAAAATGTGAGAATCAGGGTTCTGACTCTGGGATCAGAACAGCTTTTGTGTAGGGATACTTAGTGGCAAAGGGAATGCTTGCATGAGTTTGGGTACCCATCTCATGAGCTCAGGTAAGCCCCACTTAAAAAGTGGAATGTAGAGATATTCAGATTAACTCCATCCAGAAATATGGTGTACTGAGAGAAAATGTTGGCAAAAGATGGGTCAAAGAATAAAACATAGGGGGAGGCTGGTTTGAAAATGCTAGTAACAAGGTATTCTAAAGCATCCTTTCTCCAAAGATTTGAGGATCTGTTTAGGCACTTCTACAGTCTCTTGAGCTGCAGAACTCCTGTAAAGCTAGACATCTGTGAGGAACACAGTAGATTGGAAGAGGAGGGAAGCGTAGGGAGGGATGTAGGTGGTGTGGGAAGTGTACTTTTATAATGACATGATAATTACCAAAAAAAAGTGGGAGGCCAACGTTCAGTTCTTTCTTGAGCCTGAGGAGATTCAGACTTACATCTGCAGCAGCTTTAGATAATTCTTTAATCACTAGGCTGAAGAATAATTAGATGGCATGTGCATTTTACATTATTCAATGAAAGACTGAGGCAACTTACCGCCCTCTATCTCAGAGCTCAGCCCCCCAAAACAAGACAGTCAGGATTTTTCTTGCTTATGTTCTCTCTGACCACAAAACCATTCTCCTTTGTATGAAGAAAATGAGTATTTGATAGCAACGGATTTAAAGTTATTGTTCTCTTACTGATGTGTAAGTTACTCAAGCGTAGACAAGCATCTTGACACTTTCATGATTTTTAACTAAATCACGGTGAAGTCAGGGGGATTAATCATGCACTAGACTAAGTTTTAACACATAATACTTATCTATACAGTTTCCAACCAATGGTAGGGAGGCTATAACTTCAGTTGCAAATGGATTAAGATTAAATGCTTTCAGAAATGTGATACTGATTCCTTTTGTGGCAGGATAATGAGCTCAGCCCTCACAAAGTGGTCTCAGGACATTATTTTTAGAGTTAGGAACTCATCTGTCTTGACCACTATATGGACAGCTCTTGTTAAGGGGTCAAAAAGCCCTGTCAAAACAGCACTTTTCATCCTCTCTTTTACAAACCATAAATTGAACAGAGTTCGTTCCTAAAAAGTCCACAGCCAAGGCTTTCACAGATTGTCATTTAAATAGCGGTATATCTGGGTATAGAGTCACACAATCATTTTCCTGTTTGTCTTCACCTTTTAAAGTGCTCCATTCTATTACTGACAAAGTGGTTTGCTTTGTGATGAGCTATAGTTTTGCTTCTATTTTCCCCCCAAAATTACTATTCAAATTACAGGATTTGATTCAATAGGAAGTCATGAGAAAATTTCTCCCATCACTAGATTTGCCTTTCCTGTAAGGCTTTCATGTGGTAAATGTATCCCATTAGAGGGCTGACAAAATATGACATATTCGAGAGGAAATTAAAATGCCATAGTTAACATTAGAAAATATTAACCAATTAAATATGAGAAAAAAATAGTTACTCTGAACCATAAATGAAATCGCATGGATATAATTTTCCAAAATGATTAAGAAGTTCTGAGCAAGCAGCCCCCATTTAACAACTCTGTGGATACTGGGCTTAATTCCCAGAAAACTGTTTTTAAATTCATTTTTACTCTCTCAGTGTCATTTTCTGGCATACCAAGTTTTTATTTTCAAGCAGTTACTCTCTTGTTGCTTAACACTTAGTTTGATACTAGAAAGCAATACAGCGTGCTAGGATGAGCCATGCTATTCCTTAGAGTAACTCAGAGACATGGAGGTAATTAAGAAATTTCAGTTCTAGACAGAGGTTATTCCACTGCTTTTGATGGCATAAGTGAGGGGTCAAAAAAGTTCTTAATTTTGAACTGCAGGTAAGTTAGTAACTTCTCAGAAGATTATTTCCTCACCATCTGCCAAGCTTTATTTAGGATTTTCTTATCTCTTTCCAACTGAATAATATAATAAACAACTTTAATATAAGTATTTTCAACTTAACAGAACAAAGCATTTTAAGGAGAGATAGCTTTAAAACTGACACCGCACAGGAATTCACTTCAAGTGTGCTCAGTATCCAGCTCTTAAGAATCAAGTCTTTTCTGATTATCTCATATGTGCACCCAAAATTGCTAATAGATTAAAAAAAAATATAAATCTTTGTCTTTTAAAACAGAGCATGCTATCATTCTTAATTTTGTCATGTGTGCTTACGTCTCTTAGTCACCAAATTATCCACATTCTCCATTTGACGTATATGCAGGGACACAAATCATAGAAATATTCCAGTGATACAAGTCTGAAAAGCGCAAGATAGAGCAAATAAAGTAACTCTCTGGATTAAGTATTCTTTTTGGTAATATTATAAATACATTAAATAAGTAAATTGGCATTAAAATTCTCAGAGAGTGACTTCAATCTGGCAACCAAGGTGAAAGTCACAAAGATCTTACAATGCCCACTAATAAAATAAACAGAAAAATGCTAGGAATAGTGTTATAAACCATTCTCTCAATCATATAAAGGCTGTGAACAAGACCAAATACAGTAACTTGTGGACTTAAGCATGCATTATGTCTTGGGAAGTTACAGAAGTTATCCCAATATTACAAGCAGGTAGGCATTTAGTTGAATAATTCCCTTGCTCTGTTACTGCGCATCTAGAAAATGGTGATTGCATTTACAACCAAAATTCCTTTAAAGATTATATTTCCACCAAATATATTTCAAGACTGCACTGAAATACAGTAGAGCCCATTTATGCCAGCAAACAAGAAACAGAATCAGACTTTTCCAAACCGGGAGCATGTTTCTTAGAGCATGCAGCTCCAGGCACATCTGTTTTCTTAATCGGTTGCACAAAAATCCTCCCCTACTTATACTATCATTCATAAGCAGCTTCTAAATATTATTTTTGTTTAATTATGTGGCCTTTGTATGGTGGGGGGGGGGGTGTGTGTGAATTTTTGTTTTGTGAATCTGTGCCCAAAGAGGTAAGATCTTTCTTTTCGTCAGTCATCCTAATTTCCTTGTGGGAAAAAACCTGCAAGTCTTAAGTTTGTTTGTTGTTGTGTTTTATTTGTTTGTTAGTGAATTTTATGGAAATACTTGAAAACTCAACCAGTCAAGGAGGATTTTCACTCCTGTGTACTCAAACAGAAAAAAAAAACCCAGCACCCTCAAAAAAAAAAGTCAGCAAAATATACCAAAAACCACTGGGAGTTGTAGACTGCCTATGGCAGGAGATTGTTCCTGGACACAGAAGGCAACTTATTTTTTTGCAGAGAGAATCTTGAGTCCAGCCATTTTAAGGGCTTGAAGAACTCATCGAAGAGTGCAAAACTGAAACTGAGCTCCCACAAAAGACAGTTTCTATTATTAATACAACTACTAAAACCATTGAAAGTTGAAAAATGATAGATGGAGTGCTAGGCACTATCTTCATGCAAGGCAGATTTGGTAGGCAGTCTATGTTTACTTGAAGGGTGATGTATAACTTTACTGTGAAGCTGATTCCTTCTAAGAATGAAAATCAAATACAATATGAATAACTGCCTGTTAATTGAGCTGTCATATATCTAATGGAAGACGTTTGTTTGCTTACTTTTAAGTGCATGTATCTCTGCAAGCACAAACTTGGGCACATGCTTGCTATAGAAGCCATGGGAAAATACAAAAATGCTTACATTTAAAATACAGTCCACTTTCTATGAGATCCGTAATACAGGGAGGGCACCACATAGAACTAGAACCTGAATTAATGTGTAAAAATATAAAAAAGAAGATAACAAAAATGCAGAGAGAGGAAAAGAAAATTTTGAAAAAAAATTTGATGAAAAGGGATCGGAAGGAGATGTCCAAATTGAAAGTAGAGGACAGTGACATGAAAAAAAAGATAATATATTTATTCTATTCATAAAAATACAAAGACTATAGAAAAAATATGATTAGCTTGAAAGTGCTGGAAGCCAAAGAAAAACTTTTTTTTCTTTAATTAAGTAAAAGGAATAGAAAAAAAAAATCACACCTGGCTCCCAAAATATGTTTTATACACAGATACCTAGAATAAATGGTCAAAGATGGTTCATCTGAATGGCAACTTGACATTACAATCTTTTCATTAGTTTGAATAGCGTCTTAAATTCATCCTTCTTGAAACATACATATGGAATTAGCACATGGAGTTTTCATGGAAGTCCATGTTTTCCTCTATTTTCTGATTACACATGTGGAAGCATATATTTTTGTTGTGACCTGCACTACTGATCCAAATACTTAATGACTTCTTGTCATTATACAGGTCTGCCTAAAATGCACATGACAGTATTTCATTGTAGCTGCTGTGACCATACTCCTGATCATTGTCCTAACCTGCCATTCTGTCATAGCTGGAATAAGTCGTGTCTTACTATGCATGATCAGCTGCGCATAGCTTTCCAGATGAGGTGTCTTACCTAACAGCAGCAATACTTTCAAACTGTATTGTGAATGTAGCTTTGAACACTTCTTGCTTTCCATGCTACATTCTATCATAGCCTAATAACATGAAATGCATGAAGATCTTTGTTTTTCTCAGGGAAAGTTTCCAGTGGATGGCGCATGGCTTACCAGTGACATTTCTACCAGTGTACAACTGGAAAGTCTCGTAGATTTTAGTGTAAATTTAATTTCCTCTGCATTTCTTCGAAGTTCATCACATTCTTCTGTTATTTTCTATATAAAAAAAGGTTCTCAGTTTTAAGTTATGAGATAGTGTTATTGGGCCCTTCTTTTTCTGTTTGCAACCAGCTTTCTTTTAAGTTCACGCACTAGTTTCTGCCTAAATCCATTTATTACTTACTTAAAAGCTTGCCTAATAATCTGCCAGATTGTATCATTCTTAGGATACCTGTAGGGCATTATATCTTCCTAGAACAGGTCATCAAGAAATCAAGTTCCTGTTTCTGACTGTATATGACCCAACCTGGGAGGAAAAGGAAACAGGAATAAATTATCACAGTTTGTTCTTTGCGACTTGGGTGGGGTTTTTTGTGGTTTGTTTTTGTTTTTGTTTTTTTAATCAATATTCTTACACACTTTAAAGGAAATGTGACAAACATGAAATGAAAACAGTGAATGTCTACATGGAAAAATATCTTAAAATCTGTTTGAAACCTAGTCCTCCCAAAACTACTGTGATAAAATAGAAGTAGGTTACAGACAATGTAGCTGTAGTGTATAGAATGGGAAAAGAACCAATGGTGATCATGAGGTTCTTAATTTAGAATTTTGAACTAGGAAGACAGATCACAGTGTTAGGCAGAGAGGAATTAAGTACATAACACTTTTATGGTATGTCAGGTGCCTCTATAAATATTAAATGTCTTTTTTTTTTTTTTATTGTTTTAATCCTCTCATTTAAGTGGCTATAAGTCTGGCACCAAACTTCTTTTTTTAAGGTTGCTGTTCACCTGTTCATTTCCTAGTGTAAACGTATATCATCCTCACACTATGCGTATCATTGAGCGTAAAGAATATGAACTATGAGCTATCTTGATATTCTTCTCTTATTCAATATGTGTTGCTACAGATAATATGTATTTTCCTGTTCTGGAATGTATTTATCTTCGAGGAGTAGTGGCATACATGTTTTTGCAGCGAAGATCAATGTGTGGTTTATATGGAAAGCAGTGTTTTTTCATGAGGGGAATAATAATAATACAATCATGTAGTGAAAACTTTTAACTTATATGCATTAAGACCTCCATAGCGCCATTTTTTGCTGTGTTCAATGTAGTTTTTAAACATGAACTTACTAGTAAGCTATAGAAAGTGGAAGAAGTTCAAATGTAAGGTACATTTAAATGCAAAGGTGTATTTATTTTTCTAAAATAAATAGAAAATTAATCTTTAAATTTGCAGTTAAAATTAAAATTGAAGTTTAATTTTTAATTTGGATAAGAACTATCAGCTAATATAGGATTCAACAGTACTTAATTCTATGCTTGTCTGATGTTATACTTACTTTAGGAAAATAAATGCACCTTTATGTTTAAATGCATGGTAAATAGTATAATGGTGAGGATACACATCTTTTTGATTTTATAATAGAACATACTAGACTTGTTTAGTTTACTTATAAGTAGAGGAACTTACCAGTCACTGAGTTTTAATAGAGGGATATGCTGCAACATAAACTCAAAACACAGTTTGATATTACAAATTACCAGGCACAAAATAAGCAGCACTATCTGTCATTTTGCTTTGGTTTATTTTTAAATTGCTTGCTTCATCATTTTCTTCACATGGTGAGCCTCTGTGACTTAGCCTTTGCCAAGTTTTAACTGAAAATAAAGCTGAAAGAAGAAAAAAAAGTCTTTTTTCTTTTTTTTTTTTTAAAGGGGTTTGCTTGCACTCCTCCCCAGGAGGCAACACTCTTGGGTTGAGAAATACTTCCCCACAGAACTGGGAATTGAATATTCTTAAGCCACTAAAGCATACAATGACCAACTCTCTAAGGAGCTGTCTTGTTTTCAAAATGACTTTCTTTTTATTGTGTGCAATATTTGATTTTGTGTGTGTGCGCACACACACCTAAAGAACAAAGCAAAGATAATATAAGTTCAAAGTCTGGCACTAAAGGAGTTTAGCTATGTGTGTGGTTCATGCAGATAAATCATTCCCTTTCAGATCATTCATTAAACTAGCTAGAATTATTTTCTTTAGACTGTTGTATTAATGCAAGCTGCAGAATGCAGGAAAAAATAATTGAAAGTTTTTTCTTCATTATAATGACTAATTATTATGCAGTTAATTTAATTTAAAAGTTAAAATAAAAATATCTAAAATTAAAGCTGCAAAGAAAGACAATCCTTATTTTTGTGCCTTTTTAAAAATAATTCTTTAATATAGCACATAAAGGAAACTATAAAAAAAATAACATGGTGTTTAACTTTAGTTGTTTTGAATTGGTTAGGTCTAGCACTTCCATATCTTTTTCAGAATGTGGTACTCTTGGTAGAGTTCTGCCACTCAAAAGTTATAGATCAAACAGTTTTTCAAAATTAATTTTAGATTTGTGAGAGCAGATGACAAAGTCATTTATATCTATGTCAGAACACATACAAGATGTAAGTGAATTTCAGAGTGCAGTGTCCTTGCAAAGAAGCAGGGAGGACCTCTGTTTTGCAGCCTAAGCCTATAGTCTCCCAGACTTGATAGTACCAGAGCATTCTCACCTCCCACTGAGGTCAACAAACATGGAAGGTTTATATCATTATTCAACATCTACTATCCCATCTTTCGGAGATATTTCACACTGTACCGAAAGGAATCCAGGATTCATGGGGTGACAGAAGTAGTGAGCATGATGAGCCTGAATCCATATCATATGATTATGGAGCTTAGGTGAGTGATGGAAGTTTTGTTTTCCAGTTCTTGGTTGTAACAAAATTTGTGGCTTATATCATAGCAGTTTGACACAGGCTCTAGGGGTCTGAGAGCCCATAACTTTCATTTATGGAATCGTACCTGAATGTTTCCTGTCCCCGATACACAATCATTTCTTCCTCCACATTGGTACAGCTGGTGCTTCTCAATCACTGCAGCTTTGTCTAATTCATTCCTCTCCGATATCTGTGTGACAACACATTGATCCCACTGAAGCCAAAGTCATGTTTTGCTAACTATAGCTGGAAACATTCATTTTGAAAAGAATGAACAAGTTAAATATCTGCAACCAAAGTAATTATTTGATTTATAGCTGTGATACAAATCTCAGGGACATCTTACTCAGGATTTCAATCTGCAGTTAATCACAGGAAAATAAATAGGATTTAAAACATGCTTTTGCATTTTGTGCTTTTGCTAAGCTCACGCATCTCCCATGTACGTCGTTCTTGCCCTTCTGACCAATATTTGTATGTGCCAAACTCCCCCCAAGAATTGCATACAGAAATTGCACTTCGAGTTCCTTGTTAAGCACAAAAATATCTTTGTTTCTTTAGCTAAGTGAATTAGCCAAATTGTCAGAAAACATTTTTTGCAAAACAGAAATAATTTAAATTAAGGCCTGAACCATTGGATTATCTCTTCTCTAGTTATTTGCTGCATGGAATAAATGTAAATGCTATAAATGTTGAATTTCAAATATCAATAATTTGTATCATGCAAAAAAAAAATCCTGTTTTGAATGTTAGATGATGAATATTCACCCATTATTTTTACTTCATTATATACATAACAATCTTCACTAAGAGAAATAACAACTGTTTTATAAACAAACAAAAAAAGAAAAATCAAAGAAACTCATAGAATTTCATTAAGAATCTGAACATGAAAAACATTTTATTTTGAGTATCTAAGTTCCACAAGAAAGCAATGGAAAAAAACCCAGCTATTTCCTTTTTGCTATATAGTTGTTATAAAATATTAAAAATACAACACTAAAAACTTCTCATTGTCAATAAAATCATGGCACTTTACTGAAAAGAGAATAAAGTCAGAGTCATGGTCAAGTTGCTATAGTTTAACAGGTGTCAGTGATAACTGTGCGCTTGCATCACTATCTTAAGCTTGACGAATTTGCCTTCATTGGGGTCTATGCTGTGTTGAATACTTTCAAAATTGCTGCAGTTTATGATTCCCCAACTGCAGACCAGCATTTAAATAGCTGCTGTCTGTATTCTGACCCTTCAGCCTCACAGGGTTTCTTTTCACCTAACCTGACTGTACTAATAAATTTTTCTGTATAAAAGGAAGAATGGACTAATATGAAAACACATACCATAGCAGCAGAAGGAGGAGCAGGGTTAAGTGAACATTCATAAATCTTCAGATAATACCCTTTACCACACTGAGCAAGTTTATGTCTCTGATTGTTTCAAATTAAACAGCTGCTATAGGTTGAATTGCCCTTACAGAAACCAAGCATGCTTTCTTCAGAAGACATGAGAGAGGAATTTTAGGAGAGAAAGAAGCAGAGCTTGCCCAAGATATGCTTTGGTTTGTCTTAAGGATATGAAGTGTAGAGAAAATAATCTGAGGAGTTTAAAGTATATGTTATAATTTTCCATCTAATTTTTGACACCTGGCAGTCAATGGTAAATTGAATATTTCTCTTAGGACAACCATCCCTATGAGCCACCATCTGCTGGATAACAAGTTGGGTCAAATGTGAGTCACAGCAAAGGAAAATATGGCAGTATGATAGGTTAATTTCTATTTGGGCTCTAAATGGAGAAAAAAAAAAAAAAACTATTACTCTTGAGCAACATCTTTGTTCTATGAGCAGTGAAACGTATAAACAAAACTAGAAGAGTTATATTTCTTCTTCACTGGCAAAGGCTCCGACCATACCACCCAAGTCTTGGAAGGTAGACGCAGGGACTATGAGAATGAAGACCCTAGGCCCACTGTAGGAGAGGATCTGGTTCGAGACCATCTTAAAAATCTGAACGTGCACAAGTCCATGGGACCTGATGGAATCCATCCACGGGTCCTGAAGTAACTGGCAAATGAAGTTGCTAAGCCACTGGCCATCATATTTGAAAAATCATGGCAGTCAGGTGAAGCTCCCGATGACTGGAAAAAGCGAAATATAAACCCCCATTTTCAAGAAGGGGAAAATGGAAGACCCGGGGAATTACAGACCAGTCAGTCTCACCTCTGTGCCTGCCAAAATCCTGGAGCACATTCTGGAAGGCATGCTAAGGCACATGAAAAACAACAAGGTGCTTGGTGACAGCCAGCATGGCTTCACTAAGGGGAAATCCTGCCTGACCAATTTGGTGGCCTTCTATGATGGGGCTACAGAACTGATGGACAAGGGTAAAGCAGTTGATGTCATCTACCCGGACTTGTGCAAAACTTTTGACACTGTCCCACACAACATTCTTCTCCCTAAACTGGGCAGATATCAATTTAATATATTTAATAATTTAATAACTCGGTGGATAAAGAACTGGCTGGACGGGCACACACACAGAGTTGTAGTCAATGGCTCAATGTCCAGCTGGAGACCAGTAACAAGTGGTGTCCCTCAGGGATCGGTGTTGGGACCGGTCTTGTTTAACATCTTCGTCGCTGACATGGACAGTGGGATTGAGTGTGCCCTCAGCAAGTTTGCCGATGACATCAAGCTGTGTGGTTCAGTTGATACGCTGCAGGGAAGGAATGCTCTCCAGAGGGACCTCGATGTGCTTGTGAAGTGGGCTGATGCCAATCTTATGAAGTTCAACCATGCCAAGTGCAAGGTCCTACACCCGGGTCAGAGCAATCCAAGGAACAGCTACAGGTTGGGCAGAGAAGAGATTCGGAGCATCCCTGAGTAGAAGGACTTGGGGGTGCTGGTAGATGAGAAAATGAACACGAGCCGGCAGTGAACCCTCCATCCCTGGCAATGTTCAAGGCCAGGTTGGACGTAGCCTTGGTGACATGGTTTGGTGTGAGGTGTCCCTGCCCATGGCAGGGGGTTGGAACCAGATGATCTTAAGGTCCTTTCCAACCCTAACTATTCTATGATTCTATGATCCTGAAAGCTTCTACTAAATTTCTTGTTAAAAGATCAGTCTTCATAATATGAAAGCCATTAAATGTTTGACTTTTTACTTTGGTTGACACAGGATCACCTCTTCTATGAAGACAGGCTGAGAGAGTTGAGGTAGTTGGTAGTTCAGCCTGCAGAAGAGAAGGCTCTGGGGAGACCTAATAGCAGCCTTCCTGTGCCTAAAAGGTGCCTACAGGAAAGCCGGAGAATTGCAGGTTGTGCACCACACTCTACCAAGCGGGTGGTAGCAATTCATATTAATGTAAGCTAAGATGAATCCTTGAAGTTTACAAAACTTCTAACTGTGTGTTTTAGAAATACATAAAGTAAAACTATTGCAAGCCTTCAAGATGCCTCATGAATACAACATCACTTTTAAAATATCACATTTCAAATAAAATATGGATTCACAACTGCCCCTCTTTAATACATAACTTGAACTTATTTTCATGCAATATCTTGGTTAAAGATTTTCTCTAGATGGATTTTTTCTGTAAGGAACTTTTTTATCAGGATAAGCTTATAACAGTCTCTATCAACAGATATTATGAGATCCCGGAAATTATTAGCATTTCAGATATTAATAAAATCCAGACATAAATATCTGTGATAATGACAGAAAATGCAAAAAGATATTGTAGCTAGCAACATAAAATTATATACCCTGTGTAATTTTTCCTTGTTTATATTTGTTTACATGGCTTATCAACATTTTAAAGGGTAATAGGTTGTTTCAGCAGGAATATAAATACTTATTAGATCAAATGGAAACATAAATAGTATTATCCAAAGAATGCATCACCAGGGTTCCTATTCTTTGATCTTGGTTTCTTAGCTTAAAGCTGCGTGAATTCCCACAGCTGCTGGAAAAATTTGAACCCAAAAATCAATAATAAAATATAAATTTTATCCTTCCAACATTTCAGTTTTTTATTTACTGAACACTACAAAAAAAAAAAAAAAGTGTCTGGTTTGTTTCATTTTTGCATTGATCCTGCTGTTATGAAAGTTCATTCAGCAAAATGCAGCTCTCTCTAAATAAGCTGGATTCCTTTTACAGTCTGTAAAAGAAACAGCATTTTCAAAGAGCACTTCACTTGAGGTTTCTGGACTGCTTTAGCTTTAGCTGAAGTGTGCCTTGTGAATGTATATTTCTTTCAACTGTCTGAAAAGGAAGCTTAAGTTTGGCAGATGTCTACAATGAGGTAAAATGAATCCCACCCAGGCTTTCTACTGCTTGAAATTGTTCTATCAGAATTCTTTTTTTTTTTTAGCACTTTAAAAAGAAAGGTGTATTTTCAACACTCTATTCTGTTCTGGCTTCTTCGCTTCTACTCTCACTATTTCATGTATTATTTCATAGCAACAACTCCTTAGTATTACACTTCATTCCCCCCCCACACACACCCCGTTACTAATTAAGCAGAAAATCATTCTAATGAAGACTCAAAATGCTTGCATTCATATATCACATTTGATATTCTATAACCTTGAAATTATATAATAGACAGTTGTAGACGTGCTAGAAAACTTCTGGCTTGTCCTACAGAAATTAGTCTAGTAGATATCCAGTTTAGTACGTATCCAGTTATCTATGGAGTGTAAGAAACAGCTGAACAACAGTAAAAAGACTGAAGCAAAACATGGGTTTAAGTGCGTTTATTTCTTCCTAAGTTTAAGCACTTTCTTTACTGTATATAGTCTTAAGAGCCACTGTACTGGTTTTGGCTGGGATAGAGTTAATTTTCTTCACAGTAGATGGTGTGGGGCTATCTTTTGGATTTGTGCCCACTGTTGCTGAGCAGTGCTTGCACAGAGTCAGGCCTTTTCTGCCTCTCACCCCACCAGTGAGGAGGCTGGGGGTGCACAAGAGGTTTGCTGTGACACAGCCAGGAGAGCTGACCTCAACTGAGCTTGGGTATATTGCATACCATATGGCGTCATGCTCAGCATATAAAGCTGGGGGAAACAAGGAAAGAGAGGGGACATTTGGAATTATGGTGTTTCCCTTCCCAAGTAGCTGCTATGTGTAATGGAGCTCTAATGTCTTGGAGATGACTGAAACAAGGGAAGCAGTGAATAAATTCTTTGGTTTGTTTTGCTTGTGTGCGTATCTTTGCTTTCTCTATTAAACTGTCTTTATCTCAACCTACAACTTTTCTCACTTTTACCCTCCAATTTTCCCTCCCATCCCATTGGTGGGGATCTAGGGAGTGGCTGTTCTGTGTTTACCTGCCCACTGGGGTTAATTCACAACAACTACAAACTGCAGTGAGCTCTGCACTTATTCTTGTACTTCATAACACAGACAGAAACTTGAGCTGGGATCCTTAGTAGCACTTTATAAAAACACCAGCGCCTGAGGTCGTATGATCCCCTGACAGAGTTCAGGTGTTTTGTTTTCTTTCTTTTTACCTTTTTCTTGTGTCCTTCTCAACATAAACCCTTTGAAAAAAAATGGATAGTGACCTATAAAAAAATGCATCTCTCTTATTCGCCCTCTAATTTAAATGATAATACCATCAGGAAATAAGCTACATCACAGTGCATTTTCTTTTCAGTGGTTGACCAAATCTGGGAGAATGAGTCAAAAATATCCTTGACAGAATTGACCATCACAGTTATGACCTTGCTGCAAATTTTGATCTGTCTCTGATTTTTCCTCTGTAATTCTGCTTAGCATTTTTGCTTTAATGCTTTAATACAAAGTCTGTGGTGGAAACCCTCACAAGCTCTATAGGTGTCAGGAATTTAGCAGGTAATAGGTCAGAGTTCCAAGAAAAACTGTTGTATTTTAGAGTGCTCCTTTTCTTTCCAGTATTGCCCATTTTGCATGAAACTGGCTTCTGACATAATTTTCTATTTGCAGGCTTTTTTTTTTTTTTTTTATTATTATTATTCTGGTTGTCAGGAAGCATTGATCTCATTTACACTGCATAAACCTACTTCCGCTCATTGATGGTATTGCTCTTCTAAATGCTTCTTCATGTGTTACATTTTTCTTTCAAAGACCTGTCCTCTACAATAAGAATCTTCCTGAGCGATAATTTTCAGGAAAAGACAGATTGAATTCCATACTTATCCCCCTGTTTTGTGGGGGTTTTTTTAATTATTATTTTTGAGTTTGGAAGCTAACTTCTGAAAAAAATGCCCTTTTACTTCAGTTTTAGCACTTTGTGGAGGCTTTGCTACTTGTTTCTTTCCCCCCTGACTCATCAGAACTCTCTGAAGTGGTGGAAACATTTATTCTCTCCAGGGAAGAGCTCAATGTTCGTTAGGGAACACGACTCATTCAGTGCTACTGCTAGTCTTAAAGACCAACATTCTTTAAAAGTTGAAGAAACACTGGTGGTCTCACTTATAACAGCAACATCCTGAGTAAGAAAAAGTTGTTGAAAAGATATCTTCAGGAAAGCTATACCAAAGATAGACAATTTCATACCCTTGATGAATGTACTATTTCACTAAACTGCTTTAACTTTCTTTTGTGTTTGTTTTGGTTTGGTGTTGAGGCAGGGTTTTTTTTTTTTTTTTGTTTTGTTTGTTGGTTTGTTGGGGTTTTTTTAGTAGAAATACTTTCTACTGTCAAAATAAATATCAAAAAGTAAATCGAATATAAACCAACCTCATGTGAGAAGTGCTGAAGTTTGGTATTATTTCTACACCTTAACAACAACAAATTAGATTTAATTCAGTAAGAACAGATTCCTTTGTGGCAACAATTATATATTAAGATGTGGGCAACATTTTTCTGAAATAATGTACCTTTTTTCACTTTTTTGAACTAATAATTTATACTTTCATGCTACTCAGCCATTAATAAAAATATCTCTGTGGTAGTTCTAACAATTACTGTTTTCTCTGAGATGTCTCAGCTCTAGCAATACATCAGTTCTTCCTGTGTCCATGAGTTCAGCTCATTTTCAAACATAATTTTAAATACGATATAATCAGTGTATCTAGACTCTATGCTAAGATATAGGGTCCATACTGATTATTTAGCTATTAGATGTAATTTGTGTTCTTAACCACTCTATGAAGTAGTATCTGAGAATAGCAGATGGAGTTTACTGTTATAAGTCTCCAGATATCTGTGGACAACTTGGGTGAGCTGGTTGCTCATACTACCAGCACCTTCAGTCCTGTTTGACATATGAATTGGTTGATATACATTAGTACAACTGCTCTGAATTCTGGACTAGAAACTTTTTGGAGGGAAGGAGCGAGGTAAAGGCAGAGAGTGGAAGGGGTAAGGATATTCAAAGCTAAAAGGCAATAATGGATGCGTTAGACTTCTTAACTTTTACTATAACTTAAATTTCTCTTCATGTCTTTTTTTCCTTTATCAGTTTCCTATCACCCACTGTTGAAATAGATGAATATTTAATTATTAACCTGTGTGCTCAAGACAACCACAGATAAAGAACCCTTCTAAATAGTAAATCATTCTGTTTCCATGACACCGAAATATTGTTTCTGACAGTGTCTTTGTCCAGGTAAGTTTTAAGTGACCCAGACACTTTGGCCTCCACACTTTTCTTAGCAATCATTTTGATAAAATAACCACACCTCTTTGTCAGAAAGTTTACATAGACATTCAAACAAAATATCACTCCTGAACTTTCGTTCTTACCGTCATATCACTAATTCCACTTGAAGCAATTCTTGCCCTATTGTTAGTGCATGTGGCCTCCACAAGCTTTACATGGCAATATCCCCTCTTTTACAAGCTGAAAAGCTAATTATGTGCATAATGCTCAAGTAAATGAATCACTGTTTAATCCCTAAACTTATTTTTTCCTGGAACTCTGGCCAAGAGTCAATATTTCTGCAGCAGTGTCTGCATTAGTTGGTAAAGTGGCACAACAGGAATTAACCTGTACATCAAACCCATTGACTTTGAAGACCTGATGGTCACAGTGGATTTGTTCTAAAAGATAACTTCAGAATTACTTTGCTTATGCAGACTCAGAACACTTGAGTTTGGATGCATCTTGCTGTCCAGAGTTACGTGAAAGGAACCCAGCTGTGTGCTCTGATACTGCTCCATTATGCAAAGCAGAGAATTAAGTGGGGATGAAAAATATACTACTTACATGCCCAATATAAAGCAGCAATGTACATGTAGCTGGTTCCAAAGTACCTAAATTTGCATTCAAACAGTGACTGCAACAAAACTTTACATCACAATGAGATCATTTGGTCTATGACTTACTACATCTGTAGCTCAAAGTGCCCTTAACACAATTCACCATGGTCACTGAAAAGGCCAAATTCCAACTGAAGTTGCTACTTGGTATCCCAAGGGCTTTTTTCGTTTTAGTTTTTTGAAGGTTCCCACTTTATTTAATACTCTTGTTGTAGGTTATATATTCTCAAATGTATTCAGTTGCAACTTCTCCATTTTGAATCTCATATAAGGTGTAATTATTTTTACTAATGGTAAAGATAATTAGCCACTGAAGCAATGCATCTAAGAACATGATAAATTCTCTGAAATGGGAAGTTTTAAAATTGAGAATAGATTTATTTCTTAAATGGAGAGCCTTGCTCACCCTGAGGTTCTATAGGAATCACTAGTTAAAATTCTATGGTCTGTGTTATGCAGGAGGTGAAATGGTCATTATAGTTCCTGCTGGACTTAAAATTTATGGAACTGTGAAACATTTTGATATTTTATGTGCATATTATTAATTCTCTTTCCTTAGAGGTTTTCATAACACCTCCCAAATGAATTTAGTATTATCTCCGAATTTCATTTACGTGCTGTAAATTCAGCTGAATATATTGCCATTTATCAATGCACTGTTTGCAGTTCTTCAGCAAGTTTTCATTGTGTGTGACAGTGTTCATATCCATGCCAATTTGAGTTAATTTTGTGAGTAGAATTTCGTTTGACACTATATAAAACATTTTAATAGAAGCTAGATATATCACATCTAATTCATCCTCTTCATCAACTGCTTTTGTCAGTTTACCAAAACAAAGTATTCTTTTTTTTCTGGAGTGATTTGTTCTTTGCAAAGCTATTTCTTATTTTGATCATGGAGCACCAAGTGAGAGGTGTTAAATGGTGTTATAGATGTTTTCTTTACAAACCAAAGCCCTTAGAAATGTAAGAGGAGATGAACCTCACACTAATTTGTAAATTTTTAATATATTCATAGTTTCTTCTTACTCATGTCCCACAGCTGACAAAAATACCTATTTCTCTGAGTTTCTAAGATACTCAGTAATAGTCATTGTCCATAAAAGTGGTCAGAGCTGAATTTGTTTGTCTAATAAAGTAGTATAAGTGATATATAAATTTTCTTTTAGCTTGTGTACAAATAATTATGGGGTTAGTGTCTGATATGGCTGCCTTACGAGAATATTTTTAAGCATAAATTCCATCTTTCACTTCCCTGAATTCATAATAAGAGGACTCTGTGATTCTCTGCAAATCTCTCAAGCTCTGAGACTTACTGTATGAAAAGTTGCTAAGAATGTATATGTACAAAAATACAAACTCTCACACATATGCATTCAGAAGAAGAGGAAAAAAAAAAAAAAAATTAGGGGATCCATCTGCTAGAAGTTAGACAGCTAAATCTGGACTTTCATTCCTTGCCAGTCATAGAGGGCCAGGTCTGAGATACACGTTAGCTCAGGAAGACTTTGCTCAAGACTTCATTCTGCCTCATTCACAGTGAAATAAAGACAGTTTAAGATAAGGCTTTTAGATCATTCGTATCCCATGCCAGTATATAGCCACATGAAAGTTCTTTCTTTGAAAAGTAGATTTTTAAACGGAAAAGGAACATGATGGCAAAAATCTAGGTTTAACAATTTGTTGAAATTCGTTTTGGTTTGTTCTACTCTGGAATTTAAGCATTTTTAAAAAATAAAAATTATGCTCCAAAGCTGAACTGTCGTCAGCTGGATAGGTTTATAAATTGGACAGCTCATTAATCATTTTCTTTTAATCATGCTTGTGAATATTTGTAAAACCATTGTCTGTTTGCAGCTATGAAATATGCAGCTATAGGTTATTTGCCTATATAGTTTTTATTACAGAGAGTGTTAGCAGCCTGCTGGGGTGCCAATTATCTGAAATAGTCTGTTGCACAAAGGCACTTCCAAAAGCTCATTGAGTAGATTCTGCTAATGGAAATTAATTAACAGAAAGAAATTAAATGTCAGGCTAAAACTAGGTATCAGGGTAACCACTACTGCTGAACCCAGGACAGGTCTGCAGCCCTTATATTTTTTTTAAATGACTGGTTTCTTCAGCCTTAGAACAAATACAAGATATTTATTATTTCTTACACACCCATACAAAGATATATGCTTCTCACAATATCAAGATGTTCTTTGCATGATGTTTTGAGAGGAAGCTCAATGAAATATGACAGAATACATATCAAGTGTTATATTGTTTCAGTTTTACACAAAAACATTGGGTTTCTTTAATTCTGCCAGAACAAAGTTGATACAAAAGCAAGAATAGGTGAAAAAACCTGTTTCATAATATCTTATGAGTGCCTCCTTCATGTCCTTTCCCTTTGCCTCCTCCCTGATAATTTGCAATGCTTAATTATACTGTATTTACTTCCTTATTTAGTTTACTATCATCTAATAAAGAATGCTGTCTTGTGCTGAAATATGGGATTGTATAAATTATCTCATAAATCATGGGTTGTCATAGATCATAAGTCACCACAAGTAAGCTTTTTCTGTAATTCGAAAATAAGTAAGCCTATATTTCACGTTTTGGCTTAGGTTGTGTGGATTATGGGTTTTTTTTTTTAAAGTAAAATAATTTAACTTCTTAGTTTCTTAAGTAAAATAATTGAATGGATTAAAAAATTATCAGGGTTGTTTTTCTTTTCCTACCTTATATCAATGTAAGATCATTTTTGCAGTCTCATAAAATGATTCAGTTACTTACTTTGCTTTTATCTGAGATGTTCTCATTATGTCACTGTGACATCCCAATATAATCTTTTAGCTTCCTTGCCTTGTTCATCTTGTCCTTTTTTTGCCTAGTTCCCTTGGCTGTTTCTGCAAGATTTCTTGGTCATGTATTAAATCTCCTGTGGGTCCTGTCTACTCATCAGTCTGTTCAATGTCATACATAAAAATATGTAAGTTGAGAATGTTATTTTCTTTTTCTCTTTCTATTTACAGAACAGCAGTTAAAATAAAAATCTGCTTGGTGTTAGATTCTCAAACCCTTAATAGTCTGGGCAGAATACAGGAAGTTGTCTTTCAGAAGTAATATTTTCTGTCCAGTTTGTACCTATTTCTGTGAGGCTATTATTATGCATAGGCGCAGTTCTAGAAAAAGGTTAAGGAGATATATGCACATCATAGGTTTCTACCAGGTTCAGATCTGTAAATATTCATGTGAATATTCTCTTTGGCTGAAATATGTTCTTCTTAATAACAGTGGGGAAAAAATCTACTGATTTCATGGATGCAAGAGCAGACCTCATTTTTGTATAGTTCAATGAAGCAGGAAAACATTCTTTATTTTAAAAATTATAGGGTACACTCCTTACTACAAAAGCAATTATAATGTGTAAAACCTCACTGATGATGTCCCCTGGTATATTTTGGTCCAACATATATCTCTTCTGTGTTTTCATCCCGTGCTTTTCTCGGACCAAAGAAAGCTGAGGGATCCATAAGGGTTTCAGTTACTGCAATAGGTCCAAGCTTCCTTGGAATTCACAGTTTTAGTATTTAAAATTAGAAATATTTTGTTAGCAATCATGTGTGCCTGGTGTGTGTCTATACAAAAATAATTTTATCACTCCTGTGACAAAATAGCCATCTGTTCTAGTATTTATTTGTGACATGAGACTAAACTTTACATCTCAAAATAGATAAAAGTGATTCTTCTCCCACTCTCTTCTACTTCCTTACCAGAAATGTTGAGGGTAAATGTTTTCAAAGCAAAAGAAAGACATTAACATAGCTGTTTTTGCAAATCCCGGTCTATCTGCAGTCATATGCAAACCATAGAGAGAAAGGATAGTCTCCAAATAAGCTTCCTGATCTGAATGTGTGCCATGATCTGTAGGTCTCTGCTCACACTGACATTCATATTTGCAAATTTGGCATTAGAACTTGCAAGAGATTACTGAGTAACAGCAGAGTAGATAATTTTTGTGAGGTCGCTTTCTCCTTGAAGAAAAAAAAAAAAAAAAGAAGTCCAAAAGAATACTACTCTGTAAGGGATAATAATATATGCAGTCCTGATAACCATCATGGATTCAGTGTAGAAAGAAGGGGAAAGCAAATGATAGTAGATGCTGAAGAGGTTTATCATTTACCACCAACTGTACTATTTCTTAAAACTTTACTGACAGGTTGTGAAATGCCTGTATTATTTTAAAGATATTGGTAATCATGTAATTCAGTAAAACTGCCGTGGTTTAAGTCCAGTCAGCAACTCAGAACCACGCAGCACTTGCTCACTCTCCTGCACCTCTTCCTCCCCCTGCTCCCAGAGGGATAGGGAGGAGAATCGAAAGAATGTAACTCCCATGGGTTGAGATAAGAACAGTCCAGTAACTAAGGTATAACACAAATCACTACTGCTACCACCAATAATAATAATAAGGGAAATAACAAGGGAAGAGAATACAACGCCTCACCACCTGCAGACCGATACCCAGCCAGACCCAAGCAGTGATCTAGCCCTTCCAGGTGACTGCCCCCAGTTTATATACAGGGCATGATGTGCTGTGGTATGGAATACCTCTTTGGTTAATTTGGGTCATGTGTCCTGTCTCTGCTTCCTTCAGGCTTCCCCTCCTCCCTGGCAGAGCATGAGACTCAGAAAGTCCTTGGCCAGACTAAACATTACTAAGCAGCAACTAAAGACATTGGTGTTATCCGCGGTGCTCCCAGGCCGAAAGTGAAAAAACACAGCACTGCACTAGCTACTAAGAAGGAGAAAAATGACTGCTACTGCTGAACCCAGGACAAAACTATACTATTAAATATAGATTTTTATGGAAGAAAATTCAGTGACATCTGTAAGTTTCACAAGGTGGTAGTTAGCTATAATGTAACTATAAAATGCTGGTTGCAAAAATTTGTAGACCTCTGAAGTATGAGAATGGCCACCTCTACATTACACAGTATCATTAAACTTAAGGATCAGTGTGTCCATACAGAAGGACTATGCCCAATGAGCTGTTTTATATAAAATCATCCAAACTTAACTGGCATATCTTCAAGGGAGAAAGACAAAAATATAAACAATGCCATATGTACCTACAAAGGAGCATGCAGGTTACAGTTTATGAGTAAAAATGCAGTTTGTTTTTTTCTTGACTGCATTTACCTCTGGGACTTACTTTTTCAGTTTGTTGGGGTTTTTCAGTTAGTCGGGGTTTTTTGTTTATTTAGTTTGGTTCGTTTAGGTTTTTTTGAAGTTGTTTGATAATCAGCTTGAGATAAAAACTGAGCAGAGAGGAAATCTAGCAATTTTTATACTCTTATAAATCCTTTTTCTGAATTGGCTCAGTACACGTTTTTTCTTTTTGTTTTGGTTGTGGGGTTTTTAGTGGGGTTTTTTTGTTGCTGTTGTTGTTTGGTTTTGGTTTTGGTGTTGTTGTTTTTTTTTTTTTTTTAATTAGATTTACTTTGTAAACAGCATTTCATTTTGAATAGAAACCATTTGCCACCTAGTTCTAAAGGGTCTTTTCCAATTAACTCCTTAAAGAAGGCCTTAGACCTTCCAAACCAATTCTGGAAATGCTTTCTCAGTAGAATATTCCTTGGGGTACAGTTTGTTGACTTCCACCTTAAAATCCTTCCTGTAAAAAGTATTTTCTTTCCCTATGCCAGCTCTGCTAGTAGATGACCAGTACCTGCAAGTTGCTGCACTGTCAGAGTTTCAAGCTCTGCACTATAGAGATGCCTAAGAATTGATCACATAATATTACCAATGTCTTACAACAGTTCAATCTAGTTTTGGTATCAGAGTATACAGGTGCCTTCAGATCGCTTTTGGCATCCCAGTTAAACCTGCATTATTAGAACTCCCTCTGCATAATAATAACCCCAAAACAGATAACTAAGTGGAAATAGCTGGAACCCTTTGTAGTTTCTGTGCTCAAGTTAACCCATTTGTGGAAAGATTTCTACTAATACATGAATGTGAATGAAGGGATAAGCTGTAGCCTAGTCTAGAAAGGTATCATCTCATGAACTTGAGCTGAAGTGATGCCTCATTGTGAGAAACAGGTTTGTCGGCAGACAATAAGATAATATGAACAGTGAAGCATGCAACCTGAGGTACTGTCCTACCTGCTAGACACTTAAACTTCATTTCCAAAGTGGATTTCTTCAGAGCTGTTTCAGAAACACAGCGCTTAGTCCTGTTAAGAAGCACTTTTCTCACAAACCCTGGGATTTCCCTGTTTATGTTCTGATTGCAATCAGGAGTGGAAATGCTACTAAACCTCTGACACAGATGCCAGCAGACATAATATCAAGTCAAGGTTATCTACATATTAGCTGAAGGAGCAAGGCAAATAGCACAACAAGCAGAGTCAGGAGGGATGAAATTATTTACTTGCAAAGGCAAGGAGAAAAGGTCAAAAAAAGCAGCTGTGGAAGAGTGACCACAACCTTCATTCTGCTGCTGAAACAGTGCTGCTCTGTGCTGCCTCTCTTCCCCCACCCCAACCCCTCCGTTTTGGCTGGCCCCAGGATTAGGAGCAAGCAGCTTGCAATGAGAACTTCTATTGGAAACAGAAGTTCCATGTGCTGAGAGTTTATAGGACTGGACCTGTAATTTGCTCAATTACTAGTGTAAAGAAAACTATAGGTAACTTGAGTAACAGCAGCTCTTTTTTGCACTTCAAGCAAGCACATTTGCACTTCATCTGAAACCTGGTGTGATTTATCAGGATCACACCCCCTCCCTCTCCAGGATTTAAAGCAATTTGTGTAGCTTAAATCAACTATTAAATTTATAACTAGAAGATAAAATCACAAACCCAGATCTAATTGGTATAGCTTAAATTAAGTTTTACATTTATTCTTGGGAGATAAAATTTGGATAGAATAACTATTACAACAGAATTAAGGAAAAGAAAATAGATATGGTGTGGGACCTATGGTAACTTTTATTTAAAACACATGTCTGATGGAGGCAGGAGTCTGCAGAAACCATCTGATACTACTGCATTGTAACCCCCATTTGCCAGAGCAACACTTTTCTGGGTACTGAGGGGAAAATATTAAATCTTATACATGATGCTGATTTTGGAAAATATTTAAAGACATAGAAACATCATTCAACAATGCCTGCAGCTTATGTGCAGAGAGTACTACAAGAATTAGTGTCCCAAGGAAGATTAATTTTTAACAAGTTTTTTTATAAAGGCTTAAAAGTTAAAGTCTAATAGAAGCAAAACAGCTGGGACAGATAAACTGGTGAAGCTAAATACAGAATACTGATGTCTGAGGAGACTGAAAGTAAAAAGAAAATAAAAGATGAAATTACAACTTAAAACAGTACAGTCTGGTTTTATTTCCAGTATAATAGATATTGCCCTAGGTTTTTCATGTTCTCATCCTCAGTATTTCCTTTTTATCTCCTTCAAGAATTTTATAATAGGAAATACTGAATCACGTTTGTGCATCAAGTATTCTTGTTGGAAAGTTCAACAATTCTCTTCAATACATGTGATTTGTTAGTTTTAGAATTACAGAATAATTTATGTTGGTAGGGACTTCTGGACATCATCAGATATAGTGCTGACTGAAAGGAAGACATACTTCAGAATAAATTGTGTTACTCAGTCTAGTCAAATATTTAATATCTTCAAAGAGACAGCCTCTCTGAACAAGCTGATTGCAACTCATATGACTGCTTGACCAGTAACACTGCAGATTTTTTCCCACATATCTAAAAGGAAATTCCTTTGCTGCATCCTGTGTCCATTGATTTCCATCTTTTCAGTGTGCAATTCTGAGAAAAGTTCAGCTTTGACTTCTCTATGACCACTGATTCCATAGTTGAAGACCTTGATAAGGTACCTTCTCTTAGCCTTCTCTTTCACATGTTAGTGTAAAAATGTAAAAACATTTTGTTGTTCAGAATTTGCAGAAGACCTGAAGGAGAGTAGAATTATAACAAGCAAGGAGACAATACAGTTTGATGCAATAATTTTCACTAAGTTACTTTTCCTTGGTGTGTAATGATAATAATAATAATAATAATAATAATAATTTTCTAGTACTTCAGTATTCTCCATTCTGCCATCTCCAGCATAATTTAGGCCAGCTCAGAGGCATTTCCAAAAGGCAATTTTAATGGTACCTTTCTCTCTTTCCACAGAGAGAGTTTTAGATAACCAGAATACCCTCCATATGAAATGGAGGTATACTACAGGCAAGTCAGCTGAGAGTAAACCTAGTTTTAGGATTAGCCTTTGCCACCCTTATTTCCATTAAGAGGTTTCCAAAAAAGGCTTGTAGTAGAGGAAGATGTAATCTGCTGAGCTGAGGCAAATAACTACAGCAATTCTTGTGAATGACAGCCATTCCCATACACTTGCTACATGGCATCTGGAGCAGTTTATTACCAGGATAAAGAAATAAATCTTGGGTGTTATGCATTATACTTCGAATTTCTGTGTCACTGAAGGCATAGTTAGCAGCACTTGTGTACACCTGCTCCAATACAGCTTTGCTTGCAATTCAGTTGCAATGCAAAAACATAGTGCCTTCGCTGCTGTTACTTTTCGTAACACTGAAACTTTTATCTGTCAAAAATTGACTTAAAAGCCACAGTTCTAGGCAAAAGCCTAACTTTTAACATCTTTTTCATCTCCCTTTAATGTCTTTGCTTGACAAACCATCACTCCTCCCTAACAGATATTGTATACCCTTACAGCCATTACTTATCTTCAAGACCCTGTACCTGTACATAGGTACATTAAAATCACTTGTCCCATTTGGTTTAACCCCTACATTTTTTTTTCTTAAAAGGCTGTGGCAATGGACAGTCAAAGGGATGAACTGAAAAACTTTAAAACAAAACATTATGTATGCGCTGCAAATTACCTCCTGTAAAAGACAGGACTATAAAGAAGCCTACACCTACATATACAGTGGTTTATATAAATCCCATTAAACTGAGATTGTTTTCTCTCAGGACCAGAAACAGTGGGTGAACTTTTTAAAATAAAAAACAACAAAATTCAACAAACCAAAAAGAAGCAAGTAAAATTAAACCCCCACTCCCCCACCCCCCCTGAGCCCCACCAAAAAAAACCCCTCTTTTTCATTCTCAAATTGCTGGCCACTCTTTTCTTTCTTGTCCTGGAGTCTTCATCTGCCTGATGGCAAATAGACAAGCTGTAAGAAATAATGCCCCCAATTCAGTTACTCTCTACAAATTCAGTTAGTTCTGTGAATTCAGCGGAGAGATATGCATTAGCGATGCTAATATTGCTAAAACTATGTATAATTCTTTTTTCCTGTGTTATCCACAAAGATAAAATACATGTTACTTGAGTCAAGTTTCTTCATATGCTCTCTTTTTCATTTTCCTCATTTCCTTAACTCTTGTTTGTAAAACTTTTCTTTCAATATCTGTAATCTTCTAAAGTACTAGCATAAATTGGGATAGCACAATATACAGAAGGTAATATCTCCATTTTACCCTCACTTGACCAAGGAATGATTCAAATTGAGCTTAAATACACATCTAAGAAATAATATTATTTCAGATGCATCTGTTCAAAAGATTTTTTAAAAGGCATAAATAAATACTAATCCTCCACAGAAATACAGCTGAGTGGCTATATTGTTTTTAGTAATTAGCATTAGGAGATGTAGCCAGGTACTGTTTCGTCACCTTTGCCATCAATATAATCTGTCCTTTGTGTTGATGATTTAATAGGGTCTATGGAATGTTGTACTGATTTTTTTTCTAATTACTTCTTTATAATAGGCATAAGTTACTTAGTCTTCCAATTATGTTTTCATATCAGGAGGACTTATAAACAAGATACTATTGTAGAATTTTTCACATAAATTGAATTATTATTTGCTTGAAGAAATTTCTAATCTCTTTTCCCTTCATTTTCTTGTTAAATAACAAACCAATTCCCTTACCTTTCTTAACTGTGAAACTAAATAAATAGCAAGAGGTCTGTGTAATATCTTGACTGATTTTCAAGATAGACAGAAAAGTATTTTTCTTGAATTCTGGTTGCATCAGCACTACTGTCGAAAAACTATACTTCAGGACAGCAATTTCACTGGAATTAAAATTCGTAACGAGTTCAAGTGAAATGGGGAAAAAGCTGAGTATGGGATTTTTCAGTCATGGGGAGAAAAAAAATGTACTAGCAACGTAAAACAAAGAAAAGCCATTAGAAACCAGAAAATTAAAACAATCAAAACACCCGTGCTTAATCTTACCTGACCGCTAGATATTAAACCCCTGATAGTACTGAAAATGTAATTAAGAGACTAAAAGTTATCTAAACAGCAGTCTGCTGTTATATCTAAAAGAAATTTAGAAAATTCAGAATTCATCTGTGCCTCCATTTCTCATTGCTTATATTTTGTAGCACTTATTCCTCTTCCTCCTTTAGCACTCCTAAATATTATCACATTTTATTTCTCACTGGGATCTTACAGCTATAAGCTTTGTTAACAGAAAACAAGATAAGGCATTGTAAAACATAACTGTTAGCAAAATCAAACCAGTATAATATTGATTTTTTTTAAAGGTAAAGAAATTTCTTCATTAATGTTCTCTTTATATAGTAATCAAAAATTGAGACATCTTTTAAAGAGCAGACTTTTTTTTTTTTTAATACCAAAGAAAAGAAGGTATTTATTGTAATAAAATAAGAGGAGTAATATTAAAAGAAGAAAAAAACAGTTACTATGGAAAAATCATATATTAGATTATAATAAACAATGAAGTCTTTTGCAGAACTATTGGAAATTGTTTGATGTATTGATAGAAGGAGGAGGTGATAAGCATTGCAGAATAAGATGCATTTGGATTCTATTACAGAATTAGATACATTTTATAATAGCTTATTTACAAAGGGTATTTTTATGAAATACTCCCTAATATGATTTGCAATTCTGATGTCTTTCAAATTATTAGATTAATTTTATTCTATCCACACCATCCACAGAATATGGAAACAATTTGTCTTTGTAGAATGATTCATTGATTTGTATCAAGTATTCTTAATTTATCTTTCATAATTCATCCACCAGTAATTCAAACTTGCTTGGAACAGAAACTGAAATTTTGTAAACAGGAGCACAATATACTGTAAATCATAAGCCTTCAATTAGCTGTTTCTAAGATCTGCTCTGTTTCATTCCAGTAGAGTTCCAGTCAGTGACTGTCTCCACTCTGGCCCTCTGAAGGGGAAGTCAAGGCTTGTCTCAGATCTGACACAGGTAGTGTGGTGATAAACTTACTTACTCTCATAGTTTTTAATAATACCAAGTAAATATAAACATTTCCTTAATGGTTCGTTTTGCCTTCTACTGAAAAGACTAATATGACTTCTTCAATATCTGAAAACAAGACCAGCTATTCAACTGTCAAGCCCATTACTCCTTTTGATGTGGCTCAGCTGTGACAATTTATGCTAGTGGTCTGTCCCTATCAGAGGCAAAGCTGAAAGTAAAAATCCATCCAATGAGTAAGAATGTATAAGTATATACATGTATACACACATTCCCATATATATGTTTATATATACTTAGAGCTACAAATATATATGAATAAACATGTATATTTACATGTGTGCCTTTAGATGCATTCGAAAGCACCATTCAAAGCAAGTGGAACGTTTAAAGATGTATTCAGTAATCCTACTAAGTACTAGAAAATCAAAAAAAAAAAAAAGCTCCAAAAGACTTTATTGTTTGTATATTATAGATTATAGAATCATAGACCCATAGAATAGTTAGTGTTGAAAAGACCTTAAGATCATTATGCTTAAACTCAAATGCACAGGACTCTGTGGAATCCTCTGTCTAGCAGGTAAAGCAGACTGATCAGCTGTGACGCTGTGACTTCAGACAGAGTTGAGCCACAACCTTGGCTAGCAAAAGGGACCAAATGGATAAAGATAGAACTAGTAGCCTTGGGCATTTTAGAAATAGCCTGCACTGTGTACAACTCTGCTGTTGGCAAAAATGCAGCCAGAGTCCAGGCTTGTAGGCAAGCATATCAGGCCATGATCTGGTATCCAGAATTTTCTGTGGAGGGCTGGTTTCAGCAAGAACTGAAGAGACCTTTCTGCTTACTTTGATATTAATGTGTTGCTGAAGCTGGAGAGGTGAGGAGATCTCTGAATAGCTTCTACATAATTCAGAAAGCAGAGATTTCTGCTTTCAGTGTTTCCCAAGACTGAAAGTGTTCAAATCTTCATAATGTCTCTCTCAAATGTCCAGGAGAGACTGATGAAGTCTCCTTTTAGTCTGCTGTGTCTAACATTAGAAGTGTTTTTATTTTGAAGTTTTATTTGAAGTTACATAAAATTATCTATAAACTACAATTTTTCACCAAATACCTTCTATATTTTTTTCCTTCACAATCTATTTTGTCTGCATGTGTGTTTGCCATGGTTTTGAACCTATATCCAAGATTGTTTTTATTTCGCATTTTAGACATTCATTGGCCTTTAATAATGTCTTGGAAGAATGAACTCTAGTCCAAATTTTTATATAAAATGTATAGCTACTGTGTGGAAGACAATATGACAAACAATCATCAATCTGGAGTAGATAGCAGTGGCTTGGGATTTATGTCGTAATGGAAACCTACAACTATCTAGGACTAGCATATTCAGGCTTTTGAAGGTCTGACATTCTGACTTTCTCTAAGTCCTGACTAGGTAAAAGGAGCTTGTAACACATACTTTTGTACTCCTATAGGAGTGCCTAGAAGCTAGACACTGCGCTGTGTAGTCTCTCAGTGTCTAATCACCCTATTTAATCTAGCATTTACAGTTCTCTTCTGACTCTCCCAGTTGTGACTTTGAATTAAACTCCCATTTGACAAGAAAAGATTCTAGTTTGTAAGGGGCAATTTTTTTACAAATAATCTTTTTCTTTTTTTTCCTTCTTTTTAACACCACAGCTCTTCCAGGGTTACTGGGTACATAAAGGGACATTTTATTTAATTTATCCTTTTATTTACTCTTTCTTGTTTTAGGAAGAATTTTAAGAAAGCTCTTCTTTCTCTCTCTCCTCAGAATAAAAATCAACGGCAGAAACAAGAAAAATCCCTGTCTACTATATACCAATTCTTTTGCAGCTTTCAGTATTTTCGTGTATATGGTATTACTTATCACCAGCTCAACTGCCTAGAGTATGTGCTGTCTAGCACCCAAGAGATAAACAATACTTTCAGGCATCTCTGTAGGATTTTTGGATGTGTTTTCAGATTATTAACAGCAGGCTGCAGTATGTCCAAGTATCATGGACTCATAGCTACTGTGATTGTACTGCAATGTATGCTGAACAGATAGTCTGGTATATTCTGGCGCTGAATTTATTATGCTCACATTGCATGGAAATACAGTTCTGCTCAGAAACCTTGGGAATAAATATGGAACAACTACCTTAATTTCAAATGTTAGAAAGTATTTCTCAGGCTGCATTTTCTTCTTGGGCTGAATCCCAGGGCTGGGCTAAGTACTCGGTCCTAACAGCAATAACCAAAGGCTGTGGACACAATGGATAATATCGCAGAGGTACCTGCTTCACAAATAAGTGCAGCATGTTAACCCCAGAATTAATATGGCTACATTGCTTCTGGTATCTAAGCTAACTTGACTAACTCTGTGCTAGTCTCTGTGGTGTGACATAGATGTATCCTGCATATGGCAAGCTGCAGAAACACAATTTTAAGACTTCTGTTACATCATGAATCCACTGAGAGACAAAAAATGCAGAAACAGATTACTGTTGTATTCTTTTCCCCTGGAGTTCTGTCTAGACATGTATGAGTACACACAATGCAAGATTTAGAATTACATAGAAAAATATTTAAGAACATAAGTCCAAAATTAAGGTTACAACTAGTAGAAACCAAAGTGGGTGTCACAAGCTTCCCAATTTCAAAACTAACTTTGGATTCAATTCCCTACATCCTTGTGCCTTCCTGAAAGTATTTTCCGGAACAAACTATAATTTTCTTAAGGAATTGTCAAAATTTCAACACACTGTCCAATAACCTGTCCAGATATGCCAAATGTCTATTGAAATTCAGTGGAATTTATATGGGAGCTTCAAAAGCATCCCTCAACCAAACCTGCTGGAGTTAAGTAAAACCAAATTCCGATCTTCTTAGACATACGTTTTGGTCAGCTTTCTACCTTAAGATCTAAATATTTATATACAGTAAGTGTTTCAGATAGTATTTGTGGACTATAGTTTTCCATTAGAAAATAAATGCAGCTAATGTGTTCTTTATTAATTTCACATATAACATGCTGATTCTGGCCTACTGTATTATATTGTCTCTTAATTTTTTTGTACTATTTCATACTGTGAGCTCTAATGGGTTTTCAGAATGTTCCTTTTTCTTTCCCTCCTAAGCAGAATTTGTATTTACTGGAAGGTTTGTTTATGGGTTTTTCCTTCAGTGTTTCCAGCTGTGCCATGGTTTAGTAAATTATACCAAAGGTCATTAATATTTTTTGTTTGTTTGTTATCTGCTGTAAGTCTACAGACATTAAGTTTTAATATTTGTTTTTGAAAGCCTGTTTTCCCTTCTTTATTTCCTGCTGTGCATGTGAGCAACTGAATAATATTCATATGAAAGCTGTTGAAATAATGGAAGAGGGTTGTTCTAGTTTTAAACTGTCAGTCTGAAAGTCTCATTTATAATTCTGGCAATGTTCTGTGAACTTGAATAATCCCTAATAAACAGATACCTTCCACTATAACATCTTCAATATTCTAGATGTCAGTAAACATTGTCTTTTTTATTAATCATCTGCCAGAAATGTTTTTAAAATTTAGCAATGAAGTTTAATTCTGTTTTTCAGTAAAGTCTTAGATGATCCCTGCGTATGATAACACA
Organism: Lathamus discolor; assembly: GCF_037157495.1. Lineage (NCBI taxonomy): Eukaryota > Metazoa > Chordata > Aves > Psittaciformes > Psittacidae > Lathamus > Lathamus discolor. The sequence goes on along the minus strand of NC_088887.1, from coordinate 69,540,906 downwards.
AAACCAGAGACAATCCAGAATAAAAATTATCAACACTACAAATATGCCACAGGAAATCATTGTAAGGATAATTAAGGAGGTCATTAGATAGAAAAAGAAGGAGAAAAAAAGTCGGGCTTGTTAATGTGATCTTTTTGTATCATTTATCACTGTTATTAAAATGTATTTTTTTAACTGAAAACAAATGTAAGAGGGAAAAGACGTTCTCTTTCTGCTCTGTTTGCAGTCTGTATCTCTGAAGTGAGCAAATTCCCAAGTGGTGTTTACAACAGCCCACCTACAGAGCAGCAGAAGATCTAAATTTAAGAATGTAAGCCACTCGAGCTTCTCATTATATCAACACATAGTCTGATAAATAAGTCAATGTTTAAACTAAGTCAGAATACAGGAACAAATTTACCCATGGCTTGCAGTGTTCAGGCTAAGTGCTCTACTACCCTCATATTTAGGTGGGGCACTACCTCTTATTGCTGATTTAAGTAAAAAGAAACTAGCTTTATCTGGTTTCTCTGAAGACCTCAACTTTTAGATGTGTTCCCAGAATAAACACTACTTTTAGCAGAAATTTAATTTTTGGGGTCTCTCTGAGATCATGCAGTAACCATTAGAAAGCTCAGCTATTTTATGACTGTGAATGCTCTGAACTGTCTCAGAGGAATATGGGCAGTTGTAGAGTGGGATATAAAACATCAGTAATGTCAGAATTTTCAGCATTTCCAGGTTTAGGTGGATTTTAGGAAAAGATTTTCATGGTGGAGTATTAAAAATATATTTCAGTGATGTCCTACACTGATAAAGCAATCAAAAAAATTATAGTACTGTGCTAAAGCTGTTCTTTACTGATATCTCTATGAGCTGGAGACATGTATAAATCATCCTAAACCTGTTTTTCAGACTTTATCTTTGTGAAGTCAAGTAAGACTGCTTACAAATTACAAAAATTCTAACTTAAACTGAACATAAATTCTGGGTTGTTTTGTTCTTTTTCTTTTATAAAATCTTCTGTAAAGACTCATATTATATGCCAATCCAATATAATTTCAATCAATTATGACAAGAAATTATTTTTTTCATTCATCGCCTAAACTTTTCTTTGAGCACAAAAGCCAAATGAGAATATTTGAACTATTATTAAATTAAATCAATTTGTCATAATTTCAACATAGTGTCCAATAACCTGTCCAGATTTGTCAAATATCTATTGAAATTCAGTGGAATTTATATGGGAGCTTCAAAAGCATCCTTCAACCAAACCTGCAGTTAAAAAAAATGATGCTCTTAGTAGAACAGTAGGGGGAATTAACAGTAAAACAAGCAACTAACTGTTTGAGCACAGGAAAGGAGTTTGAGATACCACCAAGACACATTTATTTCAAAGAATTAATTTATGATACAGATTGACAACTATCCGCTGCCTAAGGAATATCAGAATAAATAAAGTATTTCAGGATTTGAAGTCAGATTGGTTTTATGTGTTTCTCAATTCCACTTCCATTGTTGTAAATCTAAACTAAAATCACTGTAACAGCAATTCAAAAAAGAAAACAGCATAACCAGTATTTTGTCACACCACAGCCAAATTACAGTACCAACACCATGCACAAATACAATGTGTATGTACAAATGCAAGCACATTAGGCTTAGAAGAAAGTTTATGAAAGGAGGGAACTTCTGCAAAAAATGATGGTCAGAGTTCCATCCTAGGATTCAGTAGTAGGCTTATTTAGTTAGTTAGTTAGTTAGTTAGTTAGTTAGTTAGTTGTTTATTTATAAAATACTTTTTTAATCATTATGTTTCTGCCCCTCTTTGATACATCAAATAGAAAAACAGAACACTTCTTACAAATGGGAAAAAGTACTAGATGAACATCTAGTTCCCATCACTGTTTGTATCCCATGCCTTTGGGTCTTGTTGGCTTGGCATGACCTGTGGACACTTTTGTAGAAAGTTCCAAGCTGACATCTTTCCTTTTCAAGAACATATTTGGGTTTGTGCAGATATAGCAGGATTTTTCTCCAAGTGAAGCAGGCAATATATACAATTTAACACAGCCATGTAAAATGAAATTATACCTTAAGTAAAAAAAAAAAAAAGTAAATTAATTTCAGCTCAGTAAAAAAATATATTTCTTTGCTTGATGTATAACTGTGCCATAATCATACAATAGAACTAAAAAAGTTTACTAATAAATAAAATAATATTATGTTAGGAGTCCTTAACTTCCATTTAAAGTCTCACAGTTTAGTGTTGTGCTTGTATCCTTGTTTAAAAAAAAAGAATGTATTGCACATTGATGAATTATGTAAAAAGATTCTCACAACTCTTTCTTAACAAATCACTCTGAAATTCATCTCATTTACTGTGCAAATATATCATACAAATGCATATTGCACTCCTATTTTTATACTACTATTATTATTGTGATAATTTTTGTGCATCAGAATATAATTAAGCTCTTATTGAGATGCATGTTTTAAAGCTATGGCTGTTACAAAGGTTTAAATCCCTGCCTTAATTTGAATTGCATAGCCTTTAGTTCATTTATATTTTTCAAAGAATTTAGTTTATAAAGTCTATAGTAAGCTAATACGATATGCGTAGAAAATGAATTTGTTCATTCAAGTAGAATTTTCTGCTGAGTTGAGCCCTTTATTTTTCACTGAGTTAACCTTCTACTAAAATAAAACATCTGAAAACCAGCCAGCAATTCTGTAAGGCCCACATCAAATCTATTCAGAGAGCTCAATGCAAGAAAACCCCAAACAAAACAAAACTAAAAGCCATGGTCCTGTATTGTTTCTTGTTAGATGTCTAATATTTAAACAGTGCAACTGATACTGAATCTGCTTAAGGAGAACTCGGAGCATTTCACCACATAGTTTAAAGATGACTGATATACCGTAGCAAGTTCTACAAGAAAGGAACATACACAAAAGGGATACAGTTGCAAATTTGCTTTTCAGTGTATTTAACAGTATTTGCATTTTTTTATTGAAAGAAAAACAAATATGGAAAAAAAAAAAAGATTAACCTACACATTTTTAAACAAAATGTAGATAAGCTAGATTTTTATATTTTGGTTTTGCTTTTAAATAGATTGCTTCCAAATGTCCAGATTCCTCTTACCTAATTTGCATACATAAATTTAACCTGTTGCTTCTGAGTTTAGTCACTCTAGGAATAGGCATCGTCTATGGGGAAAAGTAGGTGTCTTCGATAAACAGAGGTATATATGATCCTCTGGAAATACTTGCTTATATTCAGGTACTAGATTCATTTTTAAATGAAAGGATGATAAAATCTTTAGGCATACCATGTAACTGCCTAAGATTAGGAGAATAAATGTGTCCCTAGTGAAGCTTCTGGTGTAATTGTTACATGTCTATCAGCATGCACTAAATGCAAATTGTACCTGTGAAGGAGTGTTTGCCAGTACCAGTGTATTGCTCATAACATTTAAAACATTATAAGAACTGTAAAGATAAATCAGTATCCAATGAAACAGTTTTTCAGGAAATTTTCTCTTTGTTGTCTCAGCAACAAGTATCTAGGACAACACATATGTTTTCAGAACTTTGCTGAACTCTTCCTGAACTCTTCAATGATTATAGATAAGGAAGAGGGAACAGGTTTCAGTCCCAGCTGTACATGGGCTGGAAGGCATTTTCAGAACTGCATATGGGAACTAAGGACCTTGATTCTGAGAGAAATTACATTTCAGATACTTGTACAGCTTTTTTTGTATCTAATTACTGTGGCTTCATAGCTAGTATTTATTGCATTCCAATGTCCCCCAAACCTCAAATAACTAAAAGAAGCAAGTGAGAAGGGAAAGGAGGCTGTTGTTTTACTTGGAGGAAGGGATGCTATAGGTGGGAACCGAGGTGTGGGTGTGTATGTGTGTGTTTCTTGCTCTAACAGGATGTGAAATGGCTTGAACATGCCTCTGAAAGCTCCTAATGAACTGTCCTGGTTCTGCAATTTGACCTTTGCAAAGGCGAGGCCTACTGTTTTGCAGAGTGACACTTTGTTAATGGAAACCCCAAAAAGAGCTGTACATGGAGTTTCAGAATTCAGGATTAAATTTACACCCACTAAAAGGTTCAGAAAGATCAGATGGCATTCTGTATTGTTAATGCATTTCTGAATGACACTATTTTTATGGCTCATCCATCACTCTGTTTTCAAAATAAGTTTTCTTTTTCTCCTCATAATTCAGTTGCAGCCTGTGGGATTAGTTAAGGCTTGAGTTACAAAATCTTCCACCTGTCTTAACCTGTTTCCAGGCACTGTATTAATACAAATAATAAGTAATAATAAGAAAAAGTATAAATGTTGAGTTAGGCTGAAGACTTTTAAAATTAATCTGGCAGACAGACGAAGAGCAAAGCGCAGCAAAGTGAAAAGACTGCATTCAAACACATTTTATTAATGACATTGCAATGCAAAATAATACCACAACTAGCATGAAGTTAAAAACAAAACAAAACTAAATTATATTAAATCTCTTTTTTTGATTTCAAACAAAAATATGATCACAGTTAATTCAAACAGCAGCTCTATGCATCAGAGGAGAGAACTAGTCTTCCAGTTGCTTCTGGAACAGAGGGCTGGAACAAGGTGTAGACATCTTGTCAGTTTATCTTTAGATAATCTAAAGTTTGTTTCTTTTCCTTCTGATTCAGAGCCCTTCAAGGAAATGTAGTTAACATAGCATGTTCCATTGTTTCCGTTATGGGCTTTGGAATTTTTGCTTGGAGACTTAAGAAACCTTAAGATTTTTCAGTTGAAGAATACACAAGAATTTGAGTCATTTTAGAGAAAATTTAAAAATTTAAGTATATTTTCTGGTACTATGAATTTTGTCCTAAATTCTAATTTAGACTTTTTAATTCTCTACCTTCCTTCTCAACTACTTTCATTATGAGTGTGGTATTTAGTTCATAGAATCTTAGAATCATAGAGTAGTTTGGATTGGAAGGGACCTTCAAAGGTTATCTAGTCCAGCTCTCCTGCAATGAGCAGAGATATGTTCAACTAGATCAGCTGTGGGCTCCAGTTAAACCCCTATAGTCTAATAAGGGGTTTGAAATGAGTGCAAGTATTGCCAAACACAAGCTTGCAGGTGTGGTCATCCTCCTTTCACCCTCCCTTCTAAATGTGTAAGTGTACAAACTGGCTAATGTCACCGTTTTTTGGTACAATATAGCCTTCCAATACTGTTTATACATTGATCACAAAGGATACTTACACATTTATTTTTTTTTTCAGATAAATTATTGTGCCTGGCTTATACAGGCTCCAAGGTGAATCCAAGAAAACATGCATATAGACTAAGCTGCTCAGATGGCCCATGAACAGTTAATTAAGTGGCAAGCACAGAAGCAACTCTGATGCTGCCAACAAAACCACCTGCAGAGTCTGCCATAATCTCAAATTTAGACTGCTGGAGGAGACTCTGCAGATTGACATCACTCTCTTGTGATGCTCTTCTGAAAAGCAGACAAAGTAAATTTCACAAGCTACACATGAAAATGAGAACAAGAGCAAGGGAAGTGCTGTCTGAGCATATTGCTATTAATGGGATGAGTTTGTCATGCCTGTGCTCTCAAGACTAGAGCAGTAGTGACCAAAGGGGACCTGCAGCTGTTACCGGCTCTCCATGTAAAACAATATGGCAATCTTAAATTTTGCATCCATTTCTTGTCCTCATATTTAAAGAAGCTGGTATTCCCATCAGACTTGCAGTCACAGATCTGAATGAATATATGAACTCTGCTACCTACCCATTCCTTGGGACAGTCTTTCTAGTGAAAAAGTAGTAGTTACATGTGAAGATTTTGCCTTTGCAGCCAGCACTGAGAGACAATTCCAATCCCTAGAGATGTCAAACACCAAGCTGTGCCTTCTCTATTTCTCTGCTTTTGCAATTATTGATTTTTGTTGACTTCTTCTGCATTCTTTGCCCACTCCTACTTTACCTATTGTCATTTAAATTCTTACCCTTCTTGATACAATCTGTATCCACAGAGGGAAATTATCTGCATTTCTTGAGGGTCCTTAGCTGCTAAAATCTTTAGAATGGCATTCTAATATTTGTTCTTAAAGGTGATCAAAGTATGGTTTTGGAGGGTAGAATGAAGTTTTGAATATATGTTTCAGATAAATTTTAATAATTTTCATTATTTTTCCCTGAAAATATGCCTGCTTTTTCCAAGTTATGTAATATCGTTGCCAATAAGAAATCTGAAAAAAAAAATAGATTGTGAATAGATTGCCACACTTCCAAATGTAAATCTACTCAACCTTTGATAATTTAGTACAATTATCAGATTTGCACTTTGGCTCAGATTCATGGATAAACCCACTATAATTGTTTAAGCAAGTGAGAAGACATAGGACTTGGTCAATAAGTGAATTAGGGATTCCTCCTTTGAAATTTGTTTCACATAAAAGAGCAGTAATCATGAATATTTTAAAAGCAAGAACTCTTTAAGCTTCTTTAAATATTAATGTATCAAAGAGACAACATTAAATATCAGTTAGGAACACATAATATTTCAAGCATTAAGATGTGAAAGTACTTGAAAACCAAACCAAAACCATTGATAATATATAGCTTTTCATTTCTCATTTTGCCATTTAATTTCTTGCATATTCAATTAGATATTACTTATTTTTGTCTTAATGTCTTCCCTAGAAAATGCTTGTTTCTCAAGGATCTTTTCTGTGTTATGCAATCTTACAAGAATTAGTTGGAAAGACCAAAAAAGGATGAAGTCTGAGACCAAATCCGCCTCTCAATTAAGTCATTATGGAGTCACTGGAAAAATGTACAAAACATACCATAGCTCTTTCAAAACCAAAAAAAAGTAAAACAGATTAAACCACTTAATTTTGGTCATGAATTTGAATGAGAGAATCAGTTCAAGATTCTAATCTGTAAAATGGAAAACCATGAATGATCAGTATTCCCAGAAACACCTCAAGGTGTGCAAAAATCAGCTGGTGTCCCACTGCTGTGGAGGTATGCTCAGCAAGGGTTCAACTGGATACTGTTCTTCTTGAGCTGGAAAAATATGCTTCCACTCTTTCTACTGCTGCTGTGTCTGGGGGAGTTCATGTAGGCAATGCATGTGCTCTCAAGAAAACCACAGTATTGGCTAAGATACTAAAAAACCCCACCAAATATGCCCCAGAACAACATCAAAAAATAAACGTCCGTTGACAGTGTAGATGTACATTGAGTTTCAACTGTTCCCAAAAGGCAACTTTTCATATATGACACTTTTTCAGTTTCAGCTTGGAGGAACCGGGGAAAGCTATTTGATCAAATTATAGTAAAAGATTGTGAGTACTCACAAACCTGGATCCTAGGTTGGCACATCTGTACTTAGTTTCCATCTGCAAATTCTGCGGCCAATGTTTTCTACTGGTTGCAGCCAAAATAAAATAATTGAAAAAAAAACTATAACAGAGACGCCACTGATACCATTAGACACCGTACATCATTCTGAGTTACCTTTTTTTCTTCCTCTTGTTTTAGTTCCCTGTGAAAGAGGCAATTAAAAAAAAACAACTGCAGAACTTACATACAGATCTACACTGCCTATTTATTTTCTCCAAAACCAAACACCACGGTTATTACAGTTTGGGTTTCAAAAAAATAAACAAACAAACAACAACAACAACAACAAAAACAACTTTTTTTTTTTTTTTGGATGAAATATGTTTTTTTCTGATAAAACCTAATTCCAGTAGAATATGAATTACCAGAGGGAGGGTTGCTGGCACAGAGATTGACACAGATGATAATCAGGCTCAGCTAATACAGATCAAAACTTGAACTGTGCAGAAAACTATCTTTTTCAGTCCTGACCATACCACATATCCAGGTACAAACAGCAAATTGTCTTTTAAAAATTAAACTAATACTAAATTTAATTTGATATATAATAATTTATTTTATTTTTGCTGTTTTGGTTGGGGGGGGGGGTGTTTGGGGGGTTGTTTTTGGGGTTTGGTTTGGTTTGGTTGTTTAATTTTTTTTTCTTTGAAAAAATTCCAAACCTGACAGAATAACTAATTCATTAGTAAAATTGTTCATTTGGAAACTAAATGTTAAAAAGAGTGGAAATGTTTGCAATGACTGGATACATGGCTTTATTTAATACTCAGTAAGCACCTCTGAATTTTTTTTTTTTTTTGGAAAGTTGATTGCTGTTTTAGATGGATGAAATATTAGTGAGGATTTTTGTTTGTTTGTTTACTTTTATGCACCCTTAATTTAAATAATTATTTTTTTTCTATACCATTTTTCAATGGTGTTAAAAATGTTTGCTCCTTGTAGATTGTTGATAGTGCTTTTGCATATCATTCAATTCTTAGGAGATTATGCAACTCTGCAATTAATTTTAGAAACTTCTTTAAATCCCCCAGTCACAATTAAAACCCCTGAAGTATATGGATGCGTACCATACTGATTGCTTTCATACACTTTGTCTTATCATTTTTCTGTCATGTGCTTAATTTTGCACCTCAATAGTATCAAGGCAGTAATGATCATCACAGAGCGTAATAGGAACCAAGAAACAGTGCTTCATTCAGCAGTGAGAATTTTAAACAGAAAGGGAATAGGGATGTTTGTAATATCGCCCTTGTTTATGTAGTAATTCATCATTTCAACACTGTTTTGTTTGCTAACTCATGTAGGATATGGACACACCAATAACCGATGTATCATGATTTCAGCATGTTTCCTTGTATGTCAGAAAATATTGTCACTGACCTGAGAAGAAATAACTTT